>NC_090022.1:183402258-183702973 GCF_037176765.1 Anolis sagrei | reverse complement strand
TGGGGTGTTGTGTGGTTTCTAGCCGACATGTTCCTAGAACATGGTAATACAGCTCAGAAACCAACACAATACCCCAGGGTTCAAACCCCTGCTCAGCTATGACAAACTATTAAGTGGCCTTAGGCAACTTATGTTTTCATTCCCAGAAAACCCCATGGTAAGTTTGCCTTAGGGTCACTGTAAGTCAAAAATGACTTGAAGGCACTCAACAACAACATAGTATACTGACAGTTAAAAACCCATGTGCATGCATTCATACAAATGTGCATCATAGCCAAGAAGTATTAACAAAACAAATATACAGCAGCCCCACGGGATTGAAAGAAACTTGAAAAGTGCCAACAATAGCAACTCTCACAAACAGAACCTCAGAGCTTGGGAAAGTCACTTCCAAAACATAGAATCTTCTTGGTGGCTCAACCAAGTGCACACACTTTCAGAGGGTAATGCACACACTTTCAGAGGGTAATGCACAGAGGTATTCAATACCTCCTTGCACAACACATGTGCTACAGGAGTGCAAAGAAAGCTAGATGGCACCACAGTGTACTCCTGAAGCCCATCAGTGCCTGGTGGGAAGGAATGACTGCATGGCTTTGATCTCCTAGGCCTTCAAAGTTGTATGTCTTCTGGTGAAATAGTATCAAGCCAACCCTGACCGGGACCGCCTTCCACCTGGATGCCCTCACTGTGGGAGAAGGTGCAGATCAAGAATAGGGCTCCACAGTCACCTATAGACCCACTGCCAGGATACTACACTTGGAGGACCATCATCCTCGGACTACGAGGGATCACCTAAGTATGTCCCGGCATTGAATGTTTGCCGTATATATGTTGTGCTCTGCCTTGAGTCCCCTGTGGGGTGAGGAGGGTGGAATATAAATGTTTCAAATAAACATATTGTCGAAAGCTTTCATGGCTGGAATCACTGGGTTTTTGTAGGTTTTTTTGGGCTATATGGCCATGTTCAAGAGGCATTCTCTCCTGACGTTTCGCCTGCATCTATGGCAAGCATCCTCAAAGATTGCCTCTGAGGATGCTTGCCATAGATGCAGGCGAAACGTCAGGAGAGAATGCCTCTTGAACATGTCCATATAGCCCGAAAAAAACCCAACAAAAACCCAGTTTCATATAAATAAATAAAAGGTTCTTGTGGGTTTTTTTCGGGCTATAGGGCCATGTTCTAGAGGCATTTCTCCTGACGTTTCGCCTGCATCTATGGCAAGCATCCTCAGAGGTAAATAAATAAAATAAATAAATAAAAGTTACAGTCCGAGTAGCAGGGAATGCATCCTGACAGTGGTACATCTAAGCAACTTGCTCACATTAATTCATTGTGTTGTTTCCTTTGCTCCCACCCACCATCACTAGGAGCCCCTGGCGGCGCAGTGGATTAAACCCCTGTGCCGGCAGGACTGAAGACCAACAAGTCACAGGTTCGAATCCGGGGAAAGGAGGATGAGCTCCCTCTATCTGCTCCAGCTCCCCATGCAGGGACATGAGAGAAGCCTCCCACAAGGATGATAAAAACATCAAATCACTCGGGCGTCCCCTGGACAACAGCCTTGCAGACGGCCAATTCTCTCACACCAGAAGCGACTTGCAGTTTCTCAAGCCGCTCCTGACACGACAAAGGAAAAACGACAAAAAACCCACCATCACTGCCAGTAACATCAGTATACTAGCCTTGAGTTGCTGCTATGTTGTCAGAAGATTGGTCATATCCATCAAGCATTGTACTAAAGACTCTTAGAGACCGTTTACTAACAGACTGCGAGAGGAGGCTGCCACAAAGTAGATAAAGAATACTAATGTAAAGCAGGCAAAGATTCAAAACTGAACTAGGTTTCCGTTGACACAGCTTACACACCTGCTCTGACTTTCATCAATGTGCAGAAAGTTGGGAGGTTATGAATTCTCCCTCTGCTCCTAGCCAGCAACTCTCTTTGTACGCACACGCACATACACCCCTTGCCATCCTGTGCCACAAACAGCCAGCGCCTCGGGCTGAATGATTTCCATCCAATGACGCAGCCAGTAATTCCATGCTGCCCTGTGTAAAGAAGAACCAAGCAAGGAGAAAAAGAGCAGGGTTTTAGCCACACACCTTGGTCAGCTGCATTCTGGCAGTGCCTCTTGGGCCCCCTTTTGCCTGGGGTGCAGAGCAGCAGTCGGTCCCCCAACAATCAGGCCCTCCTGTCCAGCCCATACGATCCCCTTCTCCGAGTCCCAACTCCTTTCTCCGGCAAAGTTGTGGGCAAATTTTCTCCCCCTTCTCAGAATCTTTGGAACTGCCTTGCTTTGCAAACTCCTCCTCCCTGTCCCACCCCCCCCTTCATCACTCACACACACACACACACATACACACAGAGCGCCTTAATAATATTTAGCTCAGTGCCAGAGCAAACTCAGCCCTGCCAGATGAAGCCGCGTGCGAGCTTATAAAACCAGGCCTGTAAACAGGTGGCAAAAGCCAAGCTCTTGGGATGTAGGTAAATTAGCCGGACTCTATGTGTAAGCGTGCATGTAACATGGGGATGAAGGTCATCACCTTTGGGGGGAAGAACATGGAATGAAGGGAAAGCAGGGCGAGATGACATATTGTTGGAAACGGAAAGGACGCCTTGTCAGAATGCATAGACTCCAAAGAGCGTAACAGGATAATTGGAAACATATTACCACTGGAAAATCCCTCCAGAGCAGCTTGGGAGTAACAAAGAGACATGTGTACCATTCAGCCAGATCTGTATCCTGTTTCCTTCCAGTTTTTGGTGCTCTGGGTCAGCGGATTCGGGGCCCATCTCAAGAGAGGGAGGAGGAAAAGAGCTTGGTTTTTGCTTCCTAAGCAGGAATGTGTATATAGATGTGTGCGCGCGTGATGGGCTGGATAAACATTTATGTTAAATCTTATATACATTGGCTCGGCAACTTCTGGGTTTTCAAAGGTATATGCCTAGACACAGGGCCCTTCCAGATAGGCCCTATATCCCAGGATCTAATTCTACTTTAAACTGGATTATATGAGTCCACACGGCTAGATAATCTGGGATAAAGAGAAAACCTGCGATCAGATCCTGGGATATAGGGCCTGTCTGAAAGGGTCCATACTTATCTGGGAGAAATCCCCTTTGGACACAGCAAGAGGATGCCTGCCATTGATGCAGGCGAAACGTCAGGAGAGAATGCTTCTAGAACAGTGGTTCTCAACCTTGGGTCCCCAGATGTTTTTGGCCTTCAACTCCCAGAAATCCTAACAGCTGGTAAACTGGCTGGGATTTCTGGGAGATGTAGGACAAAAACATCTGGGGACCCCAGGTTGAGAACCACTGTTATAGAACATGGCCATACAGCCCGAAAAACCTGCAACAACCTAGTCTTCGGCAATACAGCAAGATTATTTAAGAGCCACCCCTTTCATAGGCATTGGCTCCATCTATCTATATAAATAACTAGCTGTGCCCTGCCACGCGTTGCTGTGGCCTATAGTAAAACTTATCAAAGTTGAGGTAGATATCTGGACTATTATGAAAGAGAGGTACCTACCTATTCCTTCCCCCTTTTCCTCCCCCTTTCTCTACTTTCTTCCTTCTCTCCCTCTTTCTTTCTTTCCTTCTTTCACTACTTGGTTTCATCCTTCTCTCTTTCCTTCATTCCCTCCCCCTTTCTTCCTTTGCCTTTCTTCCCTCCCTGTTTGCTTCCTTCTTTCACTTTTTATTTCCTTTTATTTCACCACCATCATAACAATAACAATAATGCAATGCATTGCCTCCGGGACCTGACACCTCTCCCATTCCCCCTAAAAGGGTCTCAGAGGAACAATAGCATAATAATAATAATAGAAATAGCAACCTTTACCCGCCACGTGTTGCTGTGGCCAATCTTCCCTCTTTCTCTCCTTCTTTCCCTCCCTCCCTCCCTCCCTCCCTCCTTCCTTCCCATCTTTCCTTCTCCTCTTCTTTCTCTATCTCTTTCCTTCCTTCCCCCTTTTTCTTTCTCTTCTGCTGTCTCTCTTTTCTTTCCTTCCATCTTTCCTTTTCTTTCCTTTTCTTCTTCCTCTAACTTTCCTTCCTTCCCCCTTTTTCTTTACCTCCCTTTCTCTTTCTTCCTTCTTTCCTTCCTTCCTGTCTTTCCTAGATTTTGACAGGGCGGGAAGGGGCGGGGTGGGGTTTGGAGGTGGCCTGAAGTAAAAGGAGGTAAGATTGGGGCAGGGGAGTGATGGAGCGTGGGGTTGCGTGTGTGTGTGCGGCGGCGGGGGGAGTGATGGAGCGTGGGGTTGCGTGTGTGTGTGCGGCAGGGTGTGTGTGTGTGCGGGAAGCGGCGCGGTGGGGCTTGGAGTGGGCATGGTTTCCGCAGAGGGAACGTTGGCCGGAAGGCCATGTGCGCGCGCAGTGGAACTTGCGGCTGGGCGCCAATGCGCATGCTCAGTTGTTTTGCCGTTTTGTGAGTGTGTTGTGTTGTGTTGTTTTTCATTTTGAGTAGATATGTTTGTACCTTGTGGGTTGTGTTATGGGCATGGGAATTTTGGTTAAGTTTCGTTGGGGTTTTTTTGAGTTTTGTTCTTTTGCCGTTTTGTGAGTGTGTTGCTGTGTTGTTTTTCATTTTGAGTAGATATGTTTGTACCTTGTGGGTTGTGTTATGGGCACGGGGATTTTAGTTAAGTTTCGTTGGGGGATTTTTGAGTTTTATTGTTTTGCTGTTTTGTGAGTGTGTTGTTGTGTTGTTTTTCATTTTGAGTAGATATGTTTGTTAGGCCTGTCGGTTTTGTTTCGTTAATTCGTTTTTCGTTTTTTAATCGTTATTTTTTTAATATCCGACGCGATATCAAAACATATTTTTAAACCCGGAAGGGTTTAAAAATATCGAAGCAGCAGCCCCATGTATTTTACGAGCTTCAGCTCGTGTCGTTAATGGCATGGAGGCTGCTGCTGAGTGGTGCTGCAGTGCTGGAGCCTGGGAGCCAATCCGGCGCTCCCAAGCACCCCAGCAGTGCACCGTGGCAGAAGCCGGATGGCGCGCGGAGGCCGCTTGTGAGCGCGCGCGCGCCATCCAAGCGGCCTCCGGCTCCTGCGCCCCCTCCTCCTCCTCCTCCTTCTCCCAGCTGTGTTGCAGGAAGTGCAGCTGGGAGGAGGAGGAGGAGGAGGAGGAGGGGGGCGCAGAAGCCGGAGGCCGCTTGGATGGCGCGCGCGCTTACAAGCGGCCTCCGCGCGCCATCCGGCTCCGGTTCCTGCGCCCCCCCTCCTCCTCCTCCTCCTCCCAGGAGGAGGAGGAGGAGGGGGGGCGCAGGAACCGGAGCCGGATGGCGCGCGGAGGCCGCTTGTGAGCGCGCGCGCCATCCAAGCAGCCTCCGCGCGCCATCCGGCTCCGGTTCCTGCGCCCCCCCCTCCTCCTCCTCCTCCCAGGAGGAGGAGGAGGGGGGGCGCAGGAACCGGAGCCGGATGGCGCGCGGAGGCCGCTTGTGAGCGCGCGCGCGCCAGCTGGGAGGAGGAGGAGGGGGGGCGCAGGAGCCGGAGCCCATTGGATGGCGCGCGCGCGCTCACAAGCGGCCTCCGCGCGCCATCCGGCTTGTGTGACTTTTCAGGGCTGTATATGACCATGTTCCAGAAGCATTCTCTCCTGACATTTTGCCCACATCTATGGCAGGCATCCTCAGAGGTCTGTTGGAAACTAGGCAAATGGTGAGTTATATATCATCTCTAATACTATGGAATGTCCAGGGTGGGAGAAAGCCATTGGTGACCATTACTGCAACATTCACACTTAGCCTGTTTGATCAAGAAAAAATTTTTTTCTAAAATGTTTTGTAAATAATAACGAAAATTCGTAAATAACAAAACATTTTTTTGGTAAGTTTTGTAAATATTTTTAATATCGAAACAAAAAAACACCCCAATTAAGAATCGAATTTAGAAACAAATTTTTTCTTGATCAAACAGGCCTAATGTTTGTACCTTGTGGGTTGTGTTATGGGCACGGGGATTTTGGTTAAGTTTCGTTGGGGGATTTTTGAGTTTTGTTGTTTTGCCGTTTTGTGAGTGTGTTGCTGTGTTGTTTTTCATTTTGAGTAGATATGTTTGTACCTTGTGGGTTATGTTATGGGCACGGGGATTTTAGTTAAGTTTCGTTGGGGGATTTTTGAGTTTTGTTGTTTTGCCGTTTTGTGAGTGTGTTGTTGTGTTGTTTTTCATTTTTAGTAGGTATGTTTGTACCTTGTGGGTTGTGTTATGGGCATGGAGATTTTGGTTAAGTTTCGTTGGGGGATTTTTGAGTTTGTTGTTTTGCCGTTTTGTGAGTGTGTTGTTGTGTTGTTTTTCATTTTGAGTCGATATGTTTGTACCTTGTGGGTTGCGTTATGGGTACGGGGATTTTGGTTAAGTTTCGTTGGGGGATTTTTGAGTTTTGTTGTTTTGCCGTTTTGTGAGTGTGTTGCTGTGTTGTTTTTCATTTTGAGTAGATATGTTTGTTTCTTGTGGGTTATGTTATGGGCACGGGGATTTTAGTTACGTTTCGTTGGGGGATTTTTGAGTTTTGTTGTTTTGCCGTTTTGTGAGTGTGTTGTTGTGTTGTTTTTCATTTTGAGTAGGTATGTTTGTACCTTGTGGGTTGTGTTATGGGCACGGGGATTTTGGTTAAGTTTCGTTGGGGGATTTTTGAGTTTTGTTGTTTTGCCGTTTTGTGAGTGTGTTGTTGTGTTGTTTTTCATTTTGAGTAGATATGTTTGTACCTTGTGGGTTGTGTTATGGGTACGGGGATTTTGGTTAAGTTTCTTTGGGGGATTTTTGAGTTTTGTTGTTTTGCCGTTTTGTGAGTGTGTTGCTGTGTTGTTATTCATTTTGAGTAGATATGTTTGTACCTTGTGGGTTATGTTATGGGCACGGGGATTTTAGTTAAGTTTCATTGGGGGATTTTTGAGTTTTGTTGTTTTGCCGTTTTGTGAGTGTGTTGCTGTGTTGTTTTTCATTTTGAGTAGATATGTTTGTTTCTTGTGGGTTATGTTATGGGCACGGGGATTTTAGTTACGTTTCGTTGGGGGATTTTTGAGTTTTGTTGTTTTGCCGTTTTGTGAGTGTGTTGCTGTGTTGTTTTTCATTTTGAGTAGATATGTTTGTTTCTTGTGGGTTATGTTATGGGCACGGGGATTTTAGTTACGTTTCGTTGGGGGATTTTTGAGTTTTGTTGTTTTGCCGTTTTGTGAGTGTGTTGCTGTGTTGTTTTTCATTTTGAGTAGATATGTTTGTTTCTTGTGGGTTATGTTATGGGCACGGGGATTTTAGTTACGTTTCGTTGGGGGATTTTTGAGTTTTGTTGTTTTGCCGTTTTGTGAGTGTGTTGTTGTGTTGTTTTTCATTTTGAGTAGGTATGTTTGTACCTTGTGGGTTGTGTTATGGGCATGGGGATTTTGGTTAAGTTTCGTTGGGGGATTTTTGAGTTTTGTTGTTTTGCCGTTTTGTGAGTGTGTTGTTGTGTTGTTTTTCATTTTGAGTAGATATGTTTGTACCTTGTGGGTTGTGTTATGGGTACGGGGATTTTGGTTAAGTTTCTTTGGGGGATTTTTGAGTTTTGTTGTTTTGCCGTTTTGTGAGTGTGTTGCTGTGTTGTTTTTCATTTTGAGTAGATATGTTTGTTTCTTGTGGGTTATGTTATGGGCACGGGGATTTTAGTTACGTTTCGTTGGGGGATTTTTGAGTTTTGTTGTTTTGCCGTTTTGTGAGTGTGTTGTTGTGTTGTTTTTCATTTTGAGTAGGTATGTTTGTACCTTGTGGGTTGTGTTATGGGCATGGGGATTTTGGTTAAGTTTCGTTGGGGGATTTTTGAGTTTTGTTGTTTTGCCGTTTTGTGAGTGTGTTGTTGTGTTGTTTTTCATTTTGAGTAGATATGTTTGTACCTTGTGGGTTGTGTTATGGGCATGGGGATTTTGGTTAAGTTTTGTTGGGGGATTTTTGAGTTTTGTTGTTTTGCCGTTTTGTGAGTGTGTTGTTGTGTTGTTTTTCATTTTGAGTAGGTATGTTTATACCTTGTGGGTTGTGTTATGGGTACGGGGATTTTGGTTAAGTTTCGTTGGGGGATTTTTGAGTTTTGTTGTTTTGCCGTTTTGTGAGTGTGTTGCTGTGTTGTTATTCATTTTGAGTAGATATGTTTGTACCTTGTGGGTTATGTTATGGGCACGGGGATTTTAGTTAAGTTTCATTGGGGGATTTTTGAGTTTTGTTGTTTTGCCGTTTTGTGAGTGTGTTGCTGTGTTGTTTTTCATTTTGAGTAGGTATGTTTGTACCTTGTGGGTTGTGTTATGGGCACGGGGATTTTGGTTAAGTTTCGTTCGGGGATTTTTGAGTTTTGTTGTTTTGCCGTTTTGTGAGTGTGTTGTTGTGTTGTTTTTCATTTTGAGTAGGTATGTTTGTACCTTGTGGGTTGTGTTATGGGCACGGGGATTTTGGTTAAGTTTCGTTGGGGGATTTTTGAGTTTTGTTGTTTTGCCGTTTTGTGAGTGTGTTGTTGTGTTGTTTTTCATTTTGAGTAGATATGTTTGTACCTTGTGGGTTGTGTTATGGGCACGGGGATTTTGGTTAAGTTTCGTTGGGGGATTTTTGAGTTTTGTTGTTTTGCCGTTTTGTGAGTGTGTTGTTGTGTTGTTTTTCATTTTGAGTAGATATGTTTGTACCTTGTGGGTTGTGTTATGGGCATGGGAATTTTGGTTAAGTTTCGTTGGGGGGGTTTTGAGTTTTGTTTCCTCGTTGCATGCCCCTAACAAATTTATATATATAGAAAATGTAATGTTATTTCGTGCCAACATCAGAACTCAAAAACCACTGGGGGAATTGACACCAAATTTGGACACAAGACACCTAACAGTCCAATTTATGTCCTCCACTAAAAAAAATTGATTTTGTCATTTGGGAATTGTCGTTGCTGGGATTTATATTTTACCTCCAATCAAAGAGCATTCCGAACTCCACCAATGATGGAATTGGGCCAAACTTAGCACACAGGGCTCCCATGACCAACAGAAAAAACTGGAAAGGTTTGGTGGACATTGACCTTGAGTTTGGGAATTATAGTTCACCCACATCCAGAGAGCACTGTGGTCAAACAATGATGGATCTGGACCAAACTTGGCACGAATATTCCATATGCCCAAATATGAACACAGATGGAGTTTAAGGGAACTAGACCTTGACATTTGGGAGTTGGTAGTTGCTGGGATTTATAGTTCACCTACAATCAAAGAGCATTCTGAAATCCACCAATGATGGAATTGAACCAAACATGGCATACAGGACTTCCATGACCAACAGAACACACTGGAAGGGTTTGGTGGGCATTGACCTTGAGTTTGGGAGTTGTAGTTCACCTACATCCAGAGATCACTGTGGACTCAAACAATGATGGACCTGGACCAAACTTGACACAAATATTCCATATGCCCAAATATGAACACAGATGGAGTTTGGAGGAAATAGACCTTGACATTTGGGATTTGTAGTTACTGGGATTTATAGTTCACCTAAAATTAAAGAGCATTCTGAAATCCACAAATGACAGAAATGGGGCAAACCTCCCACACAGAACCCCCATGACTAACAGAAAATACTTATGGCCATCCAGTCCAACTCTCTTCACCAGGGCAAGAAAATGTAATCAGAGCCCTCCTGACAAAGAGCCATCCAGCTATAGATATAGATAGATATATATGATTCACACACACACACAGATAAAGTATCATAGATTTGAAAGAGACCCCTAAAGAAGGACAATTATATGTTGCATGTTCCAGAGTAGGCAAACCAGACAATCTCCACATCAACACTGACAAAGAAACTACAAGAAATACTGTTTACCCACAAGCATAAAGAAATTGCATATATTACAAACCAACACTTTCTCATGACTTTATTTTCCAGATCACCAGACTGGGCCATAGCAACACCTAGCAGGGGACCGCTAGTATATTATAAAAGCTTATTACTATTTGGGTCTATTTCCCAGAACCCCTCAGCCATCATGGAGGATTTCTAGGCTCTAAAAATTGCTATCCTAACATGAAGTCTCCTTAGAAAGAGTAGAAAGGTCCATTTCTTATAACACTATGTAACACGATTTTCATTCCTGGGTTATAAATGCCATTTCCTAATTTGTTCTATCGTGCAAAAATGGAAAAAAGTTTATTTAACTGCAAAAACATGGTTTTTGTGGGACATCCTGCAGCACATTTTGCTATAGTCTTTCAGTGAATAGTTCCCTAGAGTCTCAACCAATTCAACATAGTTTGTGGCAGCCACAAAAACGAAGTTTCTGGAGTATAATGACTAAGTAAGTCTGGCAAAATTAAACAGGGAATAATACTTTCAAACCAGTAACAGACAGGTTTTTAATTTTTTTTCTTACATAATCAAACAAAAGGCAAGAAAACAGACGCAAGCCATTTGAATCTGCTTCCCATTCTTCTTTATTTTCTAATTCTCATAGTAACAATGGGACTTCCGCAAAGTTAGGACTGACCCATCTATTAAGCATACTGAGTCAACAGCTTAGGACAGAGTGGCCTGTGTCACATCACCTGGCCCACACGGTTTAAGCTAGTTTGTTGCTATCAGAGTTAAGAGTAAGATTCAATTTCCAGTCTACTGCTTCTTTGCATGCAATGGGAGAGCTACATATTGTAAATATGTAAATGTTTGGGGCAGGCCCTAGAATACTTGTCATGCTCTCATAATTCTGGGACTCAGTGTGGTATAGTGATTTGAGTGTTGGACTGGGGCACTGGAAGATCAGTGTTCAAATCCCTACTCAGCCATGAAAACCCACTGGGTGACCTTGGGAAAGTCACACTCTCTCAGCTTCAGAGGAAGGCAATGGCACCATGAACAAATATTGCCCCCCTCCCCAAAATTTGGAAAGACCAAATTGCCAATATCCACTGGATAATGGAAAAAGGCAGGGAGTTTCAGAAAAACATCTATTTCTGTTTTATTGACCATTCTAAAGCCTTTGACTGTGTGGATCATAATAAATTGTGGCAAGTTCTTGGTGGGATGGGCATCCCAAGCCACCTTGTCTCTCTCCTGAGGAATCTGTACAAGGACCAAGTAGCAACAGTCAGAACTGACCATGGAACAACAGACTGGTTCAAGATTGGGAAACGTGTACGGCAGGGTTGTATACTCTCACCCGACCTATTCAACTTGTAGGCAGAACACATCATGCGATGTGCGGGGCTTGACGAATGCAAGGCTGGGGTGAAAATTGCTGGAAGAAACATTAACAACCTTAGATATGCAGATGACATCACTTTGATGGCTGAAAGCGAGGAGGAGCTGAGGAGCCTTCTAATCAAGGTGAAAGAAGAAAGCGCAAAAGCTGGGTTGCAGTTAAACATAAAAAAACCAAAATTATGGCAACAAGAATGATTGACAACTGGGAAATAGAGGAAGAAAACGTGGAGGCAGTGACAGACTTTGTATTTTAGGTGCACCAAAACTTGAGTGACTGGATCTCAGTACTGTCACAAACCTATTGGCATTTATGCTCACCATCCCAGTGAAGCAGACAAACTGAATGTGCATGACGCAGACTGCAGCCAGGAGATCAGGAGACACTTACTTCTTGGGAGGAGAGCAATGACCCATCTTGATAAAATAGTGAAGAGTAGAGAAATCAAAGTGGCAACAAAGATCCGCGTAGTTAAAGCAATGGTATTCCCCATAGTCACCTACGGATGTGAGAGCTGGACCATAGGGAAGGCTGAGTAAAGGAAGATAGATGCTTTTGAACTGTGGTGCTGGAGGAAAGTGCTGAGAGTGCCTTGGACTGCGAGAAGATCCAACCAATCCATACTTCAGGAAATGAAGCCTGACTGCTGATTGGAGAGAAGGATACTAGAGGCAAAGATGAAGTACTTTGGCCACATCATGAGAAGAAAGGAAAGCTTGGAGAAGACAGTGATGCTGGGGAAATGGAAGGGAAAAGGAAGAGGGGCCGACCAAGGGCAAGATGGATGGATGGCATCCTTGAAGTGACTGGATTGACCTTGAAGGAGCTGGGGGTGGTGACGACTGACAGGGAGCTCTGGCGTGGACTGGTCCATGAAGTCACAAAGAGTTGGAAATGACTGAACAAATGAACAACAACAACCCCAAAAACAATGCCAGAAACAGTTTGAAGTCACACAAAAACAACACAATTTGGGTAGTTTTTCTGTATTGCTCTATAGCAGTGTTTCTCAAACTCTGCTCCTTTTGGACTTCAGCTCCCAAAAATCCCAGCCAGATTATCAGCTGCTAGGAATTGTGGAACCTGAAGTCCAAAACATCTGAAGGAGCACAATTTGAGGAATATACAGTTTTACAATATAGCTAGATTTTGATCTTTGGTATAACGGCTGGTATTCTGGGATCAGTTGAACTTGAATGTAATTGGAATATGATACCTTTACAAAATCTCTTATCCTAGTGGAGATGGAAACTGGGAGAACCAATTTCATACAATCAATAGAGGTTTTAGAGACCAGAGAAGCCATCCAGTGCCATGCAAGAATACCCAATCAAAAGCACTCCTGACAGATGGCAGTCTGTTTAAAAATCTCCAACGAAAAAGACTCACCCACACTCCAAGATACGTTAATACGGAATAGGTTGGCGGTTTGAATCCATGAGATGGGGTGAGCTCCCATGTGTCAGGCCCAGCTTCCCATGCAGGGACATGAGAGAAGCCTCCCACAGGATGGTAACACATCCAGACACCCCTTGGGCAACGTCTTTATAGATGGTACATTTTCTCATGCGAGAAGCGACTTGCGGTATGTTCTCAATTCACTTCTGAGATGATTTTTTAAAAAGTAGAGCTGCTTGCATTTCAATTTTTATAGATATTGGCAATGCTCCTTCTAAACAGAAGCATCCAGTTTTGATTCTATGTGTGTGTGTGTTGTTATAAATTTGGGAAGGCCAAGCATTACCTTGTGATGATAGTAGCAACTGAGAATACCTATAATTGTGCTCATAGGAAATGAGCATCACTGGAGCTCACCCACATTTAGTAGGCATTCATCCTGCATTAAAACACTGTAGACAATATCCTTCCTGTCCTCCCACAACTATCCGAGCAGTAGGGAAGGCCTGCTATTAATTACCATTACCAGCAATGTCATCCTGAGGCTTGCAGGTGATAAATTCTCCTTGAGTGCAAAGGAAGAAGCAGCAGCATCCCACAATGAAGAGCGCAGCTGCTCAGAGGGCTGAGAGGTCTTCTGGCTGGGGAAATGAAATGCAGAGTGTTAGCTATTTGCAAAGAACTCGGCCAGATGCTGCAGTTCAGGAGGTGTCCACATGGACCAAATTTAAAGGTCAGATTTGCTGTTTCCCTACAGGGAACTCATTCCTGCCTTTTCCCATCAAGGCTGGATTTAAAGGCAAGATGAGAGATAGATTGGATGAGGGCCATCTGAAGCTATCAACCCTGTAGGTCAGGCATGGATGAACTTTCTAATTTGGGGGCTGCATGGTAGACTGGAACAGGGTGGGAGGGAGGGGGTTCTCCCCAAGTCCCCTCACTGCCCTTTCTTCCCCTTCCTCTTCTCTTCCTGAGGCAGAAAGTGAAGGAAAAACAGGAGATGTCTGAATCCTGAAAGGGTCCATCTTGGTCAGGATGAGATGATGGACAGGAGAGAAAAGGTGTATCCATTAGACCCCATATTGCCTGCTCCTGATATAGAATCCTAGAATCTTAGAGTTGGAAGAGACCTCTAAGGGCCATCCGGTCCAACCCACTGCCATGCAGGAAGGCACAATCAAAGCATTCCCAATAGACAGCCTCTGTGGAAAAGCCTCCAAAGAAGGAGACTCCCCCACATTCCTAGGTAGCCTATGCCACTCTCCAGGAAGTTTTTCCTAATCTTTTCAGTCGAATCTCTTTCCTTGGCATCTGAAACATTGAGTCCTGGTCTCAAGAGCAGCATAAAGTCAGTTTCACCCCTTCTCTTCAATGGGACACCCTTTTAAATCTTGAAATATAGTTCTCATGTTCCCTCTCTACTTTCTCTTATCCCGGCTAAATATCCCCCAGGAGGAAAGGAGGAAGGAAAAAGAGAAGAAAGGAAGTAGGGAGGGAAGAAGAGAAGGATGGAAGGAAAGGTGGAAGGGGATGGAGGGATGGAGGGAGGAAAGACAAAAGAGAGGGAGGAAGGAGGGAGGGAGGGAGGTAAGGAGGGAGGAAAGAGGGAAAGAGGAAAGAAAGGAAGGATGAAAGGATGAAAGTTAAGGAAGGCGGAAGAGAGAGATAGGGAGGTAAGGAAGGAAGAGAAGGAAGGAGGAAGGAAAGAGAGAAGGAAGGAAAGATAGCATGTTGAGAGAGAGGAGGGCCTGAGAAAAGAGCCCGAGGGGCTGCATCCGACCCCCGGGTCTGGGTTTGCCCATACCTGCTCTTGGTCCTGGATTTAGGAAGATGATAACCTCCCTTAAGGAAAACAGATTATGTCCAAGTCAGGATTGTCAGCAAAGTCTGATAGAACATCTCTCCAAAACTTCAGAAAGATTTTTTTTTTCCTTAGGGAAGCCTGGATATAATGGGGATTGAACCCTAGGCCATTTGCATGCAAAGCGTGTGTTCATGGAATAATAGCGTTGGAAGAGACTACATGGGCCATCTCGTCCAACCTGCTGCCATGGTTTGAAGCAATGCTCTACCACTGAGTTACAGCTTCTTGTCACCCAGCCCTCTGCCTTAATATCCGTACTACTATTATCTGAGGGTTGGAGGATACAGTTCTGAAGATACTCTCGACTTCTAAACAGACAAACAAATGGGTCCTAGAGCAACTCAAGCCTGAACTCTCCCTTGGAAGGTCAAGATGGCTGAAGTGAGACTCTCATATTTTGGGCATATTATGAAAAGATATGATTCACTACAAGAGATAAACACGAAATGATTTTATTGATCAGCCAATTGGTCTTATCAAAAGAGACAATATAAACACAACATACAGTATACATCTACAAGAGATGACAATGTTTGGAAAGATGGAGCATAAAAGGAAAAGAAGAAGATAAAATTCCTGATGGATACCTCGGGAAGTCTGACTTGGCCACGGTAGTCCACGCTCTGGTCACATCCCGTATAGATTACTGCAACGCGCTTTACGTGGGGCTGCCCTTGAAGACTGCCCGGAAGCTTCAGATGGTCCAGCGCTCGGCAGCCAGGTTGCTAACAGGAGTGGCACTCAGGGAGCATACCACTCCTCTGTTGAGCCAGCTCCACTGGCTGCCAATCTGCTACCGGGCACAATTCAAGGTGCTGGCGCTAGCCTACAAAGCCCTAAACGGTTCCGGCCCCACTTACCTCTCCGAACGCATCTCCACCTATGAACCGACGCGGACACTAAGATCTTCCGGGGAGGCCCTGCTCCTGGTCCCGCCTGCATCACAGGCACGGCTGGCGGGGACGAGAGACAGGGCCTTCTCGGTGGTGGCCCCTCGGCTATGGAATGCCCTACCTATTGACATCAGACAGGCCCCTTCGCTGCTGGCATTTCGAAAGAAGGTTAAAACCTGGCTCTTTGAGCAAGCGTTTGGCTAATCAGCGCAATCAAACATAGGATGACGGTAAATTGAACATAGGAATGGCACAAGGATTATGAGATTGGATTTTGCTTTGTGATCGAGGCATTATGTATGAATGATTAATTGTGTAGTTTGTTATTGTGTATGATGTGTTTTAATTGTTATTGTTGTGTTAATTTACATTATGTAAACCGCATTGAGTCACCTAATTAGGTTGAGAAACGCGGTATAGAAATAAAGCAAATAAATAAATAGAATCAATCAAGAAAGCCTCAGCCACCGAGTCTGCAAGATCTGAGCAAGGATGTCAATAACAGGGCAAGAGGTCTCTCTGTCATAGAGTCACCATGAGTCAAAGTTAACTTGAAGGCAGCTAATAACAAGAACAATCGATTCAAGTGTTGGAATAAATCATACATAGAGTCATGTTTTACATTGTCTGTTGTACCATAATGTGGAATTGCTCAGAAATTCATTTCATTTGAAGTGCCCATACTGGCTGAGGTATCCTGGGAATTGTACTTAATTCAACTTACTTTTCCAAGTTTCTTTTGAGGCTTAACTGGGATGAGAAGATCTGAACAAGCTAAATGAAGGGAAGGGATGGAAAGAGGTATCATTCCATTGCAGCACCAAAAACGTTAAGTGTCTGATCAAGTGCCAAGAAGAGCTGAGCTGGCTTGCTCCAGAGGATTAGCCACCCACACAACCAATCACCATGCAACGGGTGGAGCTGGAAGCCAGCTTTGGAGAGGGGCCATCTCACCCCTCTATCCAAAAAGTGTCTTGGAGCCTTATAGAAGCAGAAAGAAAGGATCCCAGGCTAGCTAAGAACAGCTAGGGCAGCCTTTCTCAACCTGGGGGTCAGGGCCCCTGAGGGGGTTGTGAGGGTGAGTCAGAGGGGTCACCAAAGATAACCAGAACACACAGTATTTTTTGTTGGTCATGGAGGTTCTGTGTGGAAAGTTTGGCCCAATTCTATCATTGGTGGGGTTCAGAATGCTCTTTGATTGTAGGCGAACAATACATCCCAGCAAATACAACTCCCAATTGTCAAAGTCTATTTTCCCCAAACTCCACCAGTGTTCACATTTGGGCTTATCAAGTATTTGTGCCAAGTTTGGTCCAGATCCATCATTGTTTGAGTCCACAATTCTCTCTGGATGTAGGTGAACTGAAACTCCAAAATTCAAGGTCAATGCCCACCAAACCCTTCCAGTCTTCTCTGTTGGTCATGGGAGTCCTGCATGCCAAGTTTGATTCAATTCCATTGTTGGTGGAATTCAGAATGCTCTATGATTGTAGGTGAACAATAAATCCCAGCAACTAAAACTTCCAAATGTCAAGGTCTATTTTCCCTAAACTCCACCAGTGTTCACTTTTGGCCATATTGAGTATTCTTGCCAAGTTTGGTCCAGATCAATCATTGTTTGAGTCCACAGTGCTCTCTGGATATAGGTGAACTACAACTCCAAAACTCAAGGTCAATGCTCACCAAACCCTTCCAGTATTTTCTGTTGGTCATGGGAGTTCTGTGTGTCAAATTTGGTTCAATTCCATCATTGGTGGAGTTCAAATGCTCTTTGATTGTAAGTGAACTATAAATCCCAGCAACTCCAACTCCCCAAATGACAAAATCAAACTCCCCCCGCCCCCAAACCCCACCAGTATTTAATGTGGGCGTATCGGGTATTTGTGCCAAATATGGTCCAGTGAATGAAAACACATCCTGCATATCATATATTTGCATTGCGATTCATAACAGTATCAAAATGACAGTTATGAATTAGCAACAAAAATAATGTTATGGTTGGTGGTCACCACAACATGAGGAACTGTATTAAGTGGTCGCTGCATTAGGAAGGTTGGGAACCACTGAGCTAGGACAATGAAATCAGCTCCAGGTTTTATCCAGGGTGCTGAAAATATTGTAGGTAAGGAGTCAGCACTTTGGTTAAATCCTTTAAACTTTGAACTAAAACGCAGCCTGGATTCACCACTGACAAGAAAGCTACAGGGCTGCGTTTTGGTGACAACCTCTTTCCAAGATGTTTGGGTGTTGGGTTTGCTCCTTTCAAGACTGCTAGTGATCGGTAACAATAACAATAGGATCTGTCAAGTTTATTATGAAGCAAATACACAATTAAGACCGTATCCGCATGTCCAGCATATGCTGGAAGATCACTGCTATGAAGAATGGAATATTCCTTTCTTAATTATAAAGCATACATATCAAAATATTGATAAGAAGAAAAAAGCAGCTATCTCTGAGATCCTCATCCCTTGGTTAAACACATGAGAATGATAGCACAGTGACAGTATGGTAGGACTGGAAACAATATTTGAGGGGGGGAAACTGTTCTTGAGTGCCATGAAAATATGGTTACAAGAATCCAAGTCGAATATCTACAGTTCAGAATGTATTCTGCACAAAATGAGCACATTACCATCACAAAAACCCAGCACTTTCCTGTTTCCTACAGAAAAGAACCATGCGTGAATATGGCACAGAATAAGTCTCAAACAGTGAATTCTTTTTCTAGTAGGAAGAAATTTGCTAGAAATTCTCCATGCTTCCTCCAGGAATGAAATTAATGAAGATTTACATCCTGGCAGAGTAATTACACTAACAAATCTAATGTGGATAAGTAAGACTTCACTACCAAAAATGGATAATCTACTTGACCTTATGCGGGATAGAGGGGAAGTTGCTATCTGCTTCAGGATTCTCGCACTGCTTAGACCAGGGGTACTCAAACTATTTAAGCAGTGGGCTGGTTCACGGTCTTCCAGACTGTTGGGGGGATGGACTGTAGTTTGAAAAAGGGTGAGATCAGGTTTCCAAAAGTTTTCCTCCTCCTGAATCGGCTAAGTTGGCAAGGGCTTATAGGAAATTGAATGCAATGACAGCTGGAGGTCTATACTTTGGTTCAGTTATCAGAACAGAGTCTGCAGTAAAGAAATTAGGAGAAGGCTAGGCAGAGGCGGCCCTAGGTAATTTTCAACGGTAACCAAACAGTATTTTGGTGCTCCCCCTCCCCAACCAATCACTCATATATATTTTCTGTTCGTCGTGGGAGTTCTGTGTGCCATATTTGGTTCAATTCCATCATTGGTGGAATTCAGAATGCTCTTTGATTGTAGGTGAACTATACATCCCAGTAACTACAACTCGCATATGTCAAGGTCTATTTTCCCCCAAGAGCGTCTCAAGAGCGCCCCTGGGCAAAATCAACTATACTGCAAATGCTTACTTTGTATAATGGGTTGAGCTGCCCTTGACGCTAGGACTTGGAAGGGCAACTATGAAAGCACTAAAGAAGATCTGCAAGCATACAGAGCATCATTGAATACTACAGTTAGGATGGTCCAGGCCATTGTATTTCTCATTTCCAAGTATGACTGTGAAAGCTGGAGAATGAAGAAAGCTGGTGGCAACAAAATCAACTAATTTGAAATGTGGTGCAGGAGAAAGGTTTGGCAGATATGATCAACTGCTAAAAAGACAAATGAATGAACCTAGACCAAAACAAGCCCGAACTATCCTTAGAAACCAAGATTGGGACTGTTGTACTTTAGCTATATTATGAGAAGACACAGCTCACTAGAAAATACAATCATGCTTGGGAAGTTGGAAGGTAGTCAGAGAAGACCACCACATCCAGATGGATGGACTCAGTTAAGGAAGCCCTAACCCTGAATTTGCTGAACCTCAGTAGAGGATGGGGTTCATGGTCCCCCAAACTCTTATTCATGGGGGTCACCATACATTGAAAGGTATGCAACAATAAATAGTTACAGGAGTTGAATACCATTTAGACCAGTGGTTCTCAACCTGTGGGTCCCCAGGTGTTTTGGCCTACAACTTCCAGAAATCCTAGCTAGTTTACTAGCTGTTAGGATTTCTGAGAGTTGAAGGCCAAAACATCTGGGGACACACAAGTTGAGAACCATTAATATATACTGTCATGGCTCCATTCTAAAGAATTCTGAGATTAGTTGTTTAGTGAGGAAGTACTTGACATGCTTTCCTAAACTTCCTCATCAAGCTAAAACTGCCAAATGCCATAGAATAATGTAATTGATGGTTCCTTTAACTTGATGTTTCAGAATTACATGAGTATTAGTATCTGACATATGACCTGCACATAATGTAGCTTTCATATAGGACAAGGGTAAGATTTATGAACAAACAATACAGGAATCACCTGGGGCACCAGACTTGTGGGGAAGGCATCAGTTCGTGGACGCCTACTCAAATAGTCACTCAACAGCTGAACACATTACACCAGCAATTTATCATAATTTTCCAGGCTAGTAATACCAAATTGGCCACCTTTATTGTGCTAATGCATGTTTTTACCCATGGGTCCCACGGATAAAACTGCAGCAACCCAAGATGTGCCAGGAATCAAAGCCAATGAGCAAATCAGGTCTTGATTGCTCAGGGCCAGGCAGGAATCAACATCATAGTCAGGAATGAACAACCAAAGCCAGGAGCCAAAGTGTGCATATATGTATGTGTATGTGTTTGTGTAGGTGCCCTCAAGACAAACACACAAACTTATAAATTTCACAAGGTTTCCTTAGGCAAGGTTTTGCTATTTTTCCTTCCTCTGCAATATATCCTACAGCAGAACTTCTTAAACTTTTTCCATTTGTGATCCCTTTCCATCTAAGAAGTTTGTATGTGACCACAGGTATGTACATATATAAAATAATTGTAAAATCAAAGACTTATTGATCATAAATCAGTATTTGTAAGGCTGATTTTTATGAAGAATAGCTGAAGCATCTTCTGCAAAGTTCCCTGTAAACACTGCACATTATTACTAACAGATTTGTGTTAATGGGTGGCATTCAGAAAACTTTTACTGTTGCCAAATTTATTGTAGCTAATATAGGTGTCTGGTAAGACTTTTTTCATCTTCTGGCATGCCTTGTCGAACCAGATGGGCTCAATAGGCCTAGTGTCTATCTGTTGAAAGTGACCAGGCTTGGGGACAAAAGTTAGGTCTTTTTGTAGTAGAAGGATTAGCTCGTCATAAGCTCTCAGAGTGGATTCCACTGGTCAATCTGAGAAAATTACTGATCTTAGACTTGATGCCAGTTTTGATTTAAGGCTGGTTGTGAGTCGAGCCTGGGCATCATTTGACCATTTGGCTCTTTGCTTGAATGGGCTCCCTGTGGTGGTGACCCTTGATATACTATCGCCTACAGAAACTGGTAGTCTTCCAGGGCTCACTCTGCTCAGCTTCCAAGATCAGACACAATCAGGTGCCTTCATGACATTCAGGTCCATGACCCAAAATATCAAAGAACCAAGAAAGGTATTAACTTCAGGTATGCTGAAGTCAACACTTCACTTCCTCAAGAAGCCCTTTTATAGTTCTTGCCCAGGAACTCTCAGTGAGATTTGTTATTCCATCGGCTTGACTTGACAGGACTAGTATGGCCTTGAGGGGGGTTTAGCTGCTTATACAAATCAAGGCCAGACTAAGACATTTTGCTGCTCAAGGAGAAGAACAAGATAGTGCCCATTCGGGAGATGTACTTGAATCAGGCAGTAATAACGAGAACAAGAGAATGTCAAAAAGACATATAGGTGAATTGCCAAAGATGATACAAGACCATTCTCCATAAGGAAATAGACCATCGTGGTTTTCTCCCATGCCAAAGTCATCAGCTTTCTGGGACAAAAAGGTGGTATTGTGAAATAGAAGAGTTGGGTAGTTGACTTGTAAATGAGAATTGGAAGCAACGTTCAGTGTAATAATGAGATCAAATTTAGATGGCAATAATTTCATGTATTTCAAAACATAGTAAACAAGGTCTACTGCCATTGGTACCCATTAATTCAGCTGGATTGGGGCTAAAATCTGCCCCACATCTTAACCTGGTTGCACAAACAATAATGCTTTGTGGTACCCATAGTTTGATGTAATGTCTCCATTTTTTTAAAAAAAGAAAACAGTTAACAGTTTTGTTCCATCTTCTGAAAACAACTGCATCTGGAGACTGGAGTCCTGAGTTATAGAAGATTAAGGTAGACAAGGCAAAACTGTGGTTTGTGTCTATATTTCAGGAAGCATCAATCACAGTCTGCATTCTCAGCAACTGTTAATGTAAAGTTATGATCTGGCACAATGCCTAAACTGATCTTGTTTATGCAATACATTACAATCTCCATATCCAGAGAGGGTATATTCCTAGACTTTGCGTGCATACACAAAACAGTGAATAATAACAAACCTGATTGAAATGAAGGCATTCCAGTCCTATACTTTTTGTGTGTGTGTCAGGAGTGACTTGAGAAACTGCAGCTCAATTCTAGTGTGAGAGAATTGGCTGTCTGCTACGATGTTGCACAGGGGATGGCCAGATGTTTTTGATGTTTTACCATTCTTCTGGGAGGCTTCTCTCATGCCCCGGCATGGGGAGCTGGAGCTGACAAATAGGAGCTCATCCACACTCTCCCCAGATTGAAACCTCCAACCTGTCAGTCTTTAGTCCTGTTGGCAGAAGGGTTTAACACACTGCACCACCGGGGACTCTTTATCCAATACTAAATTCTATACAGTTGCACTGGAAAACTTAGAAACCTAGAGAGGCCATATTTTGTCAGATGCGGATAAAAGAAACCATGCATACTGTTCTCACTGATATGGGAGGTTGTACTGAACTAAAAGTAAGGCTCAGATCAAGAAAATTAATTTGTCCTGTGTACATGCACATGACAAGAAACCATAGATTTATCCTACTCATCATCCTTCAGTATGAGACATTGCCAGATGAAACGGATGTTGGAGGCACACACAAAGTTTCCCAATTAGATTATTAGAATTTTCTGTCTGCCGAGGCGGATGGAGTCTGCCTATTAAGGATAAGAGAAACTATTAGTTTGTGATCAAGCATTCCAGGCTTTTGTCTGTTTATTGTCATCGCAGGAGGAGAGGGGCATGGGGTGAAAGAGGAAGCATTTGCCTTTATAGCCTCAGCCTGGCTTCAATGGAAGGAAAACATGGTGACATGTAAGATACAGGACAGCTGAACCAATCCAAGAGCCAGGGCCACGATATGAACAGGAAGGGAGGAGATGAAGCTCATGGAGCTAGGTCTCTCAAACTCAAGATCGTCCAGAGTTCATCCTTAAAAATAGCCCATTCCTGGTGTGTTTATAAAGGACACTGGAGAACATTCTGGTTGCATACTTCTCAGCACATTTTTCTAGATTGGCCCTCAAAAGAGCCCTGTGGCTCTTTGCCCTGTCCTCTTCATTAACACACTCACATCTGGAGTCCAGCGATCTGCTTTCACCCAGCTGGAATAGCAAATCGACGCACAACAGAGAAGGGAAGCCAACCTTGTGAGATTAACTTTGCTTGGCTTCATGGATGCTTGTTTATCATTGGCTTTTGGGAAAGCACACTTGATCCATCCTGGCATTTCAGGGAATTGAATCTAAACCGATTCAAAACAGTCTGGCCAAGATTTATATCAGGGTGAGAAGTTGTGGCTTTCCAGATGTTTTGCTGGATTTCAGCTCCCATCATCCCTATCCAGTACAGCCAACATTAAAAGATGATGGGACTTATGATTCCAACAAATCCACAAAGCTACATTTGCTCCATCCCTGCATTCAACAAATGGAGTTCAAACTTTCTCTATCCCAAAAAAAACATTTCTGTATTATCTTGCCTGGTGAAGAATCCTAGCCTGAGCAACTTGGAACATTTGTGCATTGCAAAGGATTTTGAAGCTTTTTCTATGGCACGGCTTCAGTTAGCACAGATCTTTGGTTATTCCTTTGTACTCACAATGCAGCCAACAGGATCTCCAAATGTGAGTATGCCATCAGTAGCAGAAACTATGAGACTCACACAGGGAGTGAGATGGTGCCAGAGAACAGAGCTCGCCACAAGAAGTTGCATTGATTAAACCCTTTCAGGCTCCAAAGTTTCCCAACCTTTGGCCCATCAGGTGTTTGGACTTCATCTCCCACAATTCCCAACAGCTACTAAGATAGCTGGGTTTTCTTGGAGATGAAATCCAAAACACCTGGAGGACCAAAGGTTGGGAACCATTGCTCTAAACTAGCCTCCTGCCACCTGGTGTGGTGGAGGATCCAGTTTCATCACTAGCCGTGAGATTAGATTTAACTGCCAATTACATTCATTTTTTTTCCCCCATAGGCAGGATACAGGTGGGAATAAAATATTGCATTTTGTTTCATGCAGCAAAATGTCTTGGCCAGTTCTGGTTTCATTCCTCTGCAGCTGTACATTCATATCCTTCAACTCTCCCGATTTGGCAGGGACAATCCAAATTAATCCTCTGTCGTCCCACTTTTTCATCTGCTTTAAAAATATTCCAGTTTCTCTCTCCTCCTCTCATTTTCCCTTTTCATCAGCTGCTTAGTTCAATTGCCAAAAACAACAACAAACAAAACCAGAATTCAAACAGTGAAAGTAATTTGCATTTAATTAACTCAGCAGTGGTAGGGAGGATGAATTTTGCTCTTGCCAGTAGGTTCAGGTGAAAGCAAACGACAGCAGCCCCCACCTTATTCATACATTTTCCTATCTTGAAATGTCTCGGTGCTGCTGGGCCACACACATCCAGATTTACACCTGTGACTTGTTGGAGGGTGAGTTTGTATATTCCACAAACAGATGGATGACATTGTGTTGGGTTTCATCCCTGACTGCACAAGTCTCCAGCTCTCAAAGAGTAGTTAACTTAGATAGATTAGAATCATAGAATCAAAGAGTTGGAAGAGACCTCATGGGCCATCCAGTCCAACCCCCTGCCAAGAAACAGGAATATTACATTCAAATCACCCTGACAGATGGCCATCCAACCTCTGTTTAAAAGCTTCCAAAGAAGGAGCCTCCACCACACTCCGGGGCAGAGAGTTCCACTACTGAACAGCTCTCACAGTCTGAAAGTTCTTCCTCATGTTCAGATAGAATTTCCTTTCTTGTAGTTTGAAGCCATTGTTCCGCGTCCTAGTCTCCAGGGAAGCAGAAAACAAGCTTGCTCCCTCCTCCCTGTGGCTTCCTCTCACATATGTATGCATGGCTATCATATCTCCTCTCAGCCTTAGATTAGAGTGAGGGATTCCTTCCCCAATTTCCTCTAGCAAGCTTATCTTAAGAAGGGGCTTAGAAGGGGTTGTCTTACTCATCTTTGCGTGCCACTATCTCCTCTCCCTTTGAATACTTAGCAATGTGATCTCTTCAGGGAAAACATGTTCTTAAGAAACAAGATGTGACATGTAGAGGTCAGAAGTTGTGTTGTGGTTAAGTTCAAAGGTTGTGGTTAAGCGCAGAGTCTGCAGGTACAAGAAGGTACTTTCCATCAAAAGGTCAAGGGAGAGGGGCTGGAAAGAGAGTACTTTTCATGACCTATTACTTGAGTATAAAAGTCAGCAGAAAAAGAGGAGGGGGCGGCAGTCACTTGAAGTCATCTGCATATGCTGCCAGGCTGTCCATCTTCTTCATGAAGAAACTAAAATAAACCTTGTTTTTTTATCTTTTTGGGGGACTGCCTCCTTCTTTACGTGTTCCCATGATGTGGACCTAAGAAGACCCAATTTAGGGTCTCTAACAGTTTAGCTACAATTCCCATCATCCCTGTTTACCGGGGCTATTGGAAAATGGAGTCCAACAACACCTCAAGGTCCATATGCTCCTTGCCCCTTCTTTAGGTATGAACTGGGTTGATAATAATGATAATAAACTTGATAGAGTTGTATTTCAAGGGACGTAAGCAAAAATGTGGGAGGATAGAATCACAGAGTTGGAAGAGACTTGCCAGGGCCATACAATCAAAGCACTCCTGACAGATAGCCATCCAGGAGATTCTACCACAAACAGGCTGGTTTAAAAAAAAGGAAGGGAGTAAGAATTCTGCAAAATGTTCCTTCAGCTTGCAACAATAACCTCTACCCAATTTTATTTTTTTTATTTATCGTGTCATCAGCAACCATACCATTGTACCCAAGACAAATGCATATTAATAATATCCCATTTCGTATTTTGCAGGACAACTCTGGGAAGCCTCAGTTCAAGGTAAGCAATGAATAGTAGACCCAAGGGAACACACATGCAAAGATACCGGAACGAAGATTTAAAAAATGCTGTGTCTATCCATGTTAGTTGTTCCTTATTTTTTAGAGTCAGCAGCCAGCAGGCCTTTCAGAAAGCAACACTTCAGAGCCACTGTACTGACTACTCCTTCCTTCCTTCCTTCCCGGCAGGAAACTCTCTCTACAGCAGGGAGTTCCAGTTGCTGATTTTGGCTTCTCTCCGGGAACTGCGATAAGGAGGAAGGGAAAAGAGCAAGGGAAACGCAAGGCCCAGGGAAGAAAACTGGGGCTCCATCAGGACTCATGCAGGGAAGGAGCCACAAAGCCTGCTCCCCTACAACATGCAAAGGAACCGGCATGCTTCCTGTACACAGGGGACTCAGCACATGGGTTGGCAGACTGTTTTTCCCCTCAGTTATACCTCGGAGAAGTTAGTTTTTTTGGATTGCAACTCTGGGGAAAGCTGTGCTGAGCCAAACAGAGGTAAAAAGAGAGAGCGGGAACACTGCTTTACACAGCAAAACAAGACACAGCAGGAGAAGTCACACAGGAAATCCTGGCAGGCAGGAAAGCCACGGCTACAGATTTCTACTCATGGATGCACAAAAGGCCTCGGTGTCAAGAGCGTTCGCTTCAAGCAAGCTGGATGCTCCACCTTTGGCTGCAGAATGTTTAATCAGGTTATGTCTAAAAGCTCTCTTTCTTTTTTCCAGCCAAGATGGACAGTGGGGAAAAAGGTTGCCAACTGACCGGAACACAGCCCACTCTTTGATTGCAATATGATCTAAACAAATTTGTCATTGAAGCATGCATACAAATGCCGTTGGAGCACTGTTAAAGAGATGCTTATGGCTGGGGACTGAAACCAATTGGCAAACCAGAGGTGCTTCTATAAGGCCCCATCTACACTTCCATATAAAATCCAGATTATCTGTTTTGAACTGGATTAAATGGCAGTGTAGACTCATATAATCCAGTTTGGAGCATATAATGTGGATTGTCTGCTTTGACAAATTCATTGCCCGACTTACCGGGCAAGGCCTATTGCGGTGGGGGGCGCCCTCCCACTGGCCATGTTGGTAGCAGGGGGCTTCTCCTTCCCAGAAGCTCCCTGCACAGCGGGAAGTTTCCCGCCGCATGGTCAGCTGTCCAGTCAGCGGCCGGCCCCACCCAGCACCTGGCATTGGCCAGGGGCTGGCTGCTCCCTTCGCCCAGCAGCCTTAAATAGACGGCAGAAGGGCCTAACAGGCACCAGGCCTGCTTCAGGTTGTCCTCCTGCACGAATTTTGTTTTTTGTACTGTGCTGCTGTTGTGTGTCATTATATGTTCATCACAACTTCGTTTGGCATGGGGCATGGGCCCTAGATCTGGTTTCTGCCCCTCCCCTACTGGCCAGGGAGGGAACATCCGGTGGTTCCTAGGGGTGCCGTGCTTTGTTGCCCGGTATTGTGCCGGTGGACTCATTAGGTACCGGTCAGCAGCAGGCTGATCGGTCTTGATCCAGAACCCATGCCTGACAGCCAACCTTTTGTTTCTGTAATTAATAAATTAAGTTGTGGCCAATTTTTACTCCATCCATGTGTCTGTATCATCTCTGGTTCTTTGGGCGGGAGGAGTGCTGCCCATCCACACACAATATGAATTATATGGCTATGTAGAAAAGCTCAAGACTCTTGAGTCAAAGGAAAAGAGCATCAGTGTATGGGCCTTTCTCCCCATTTGTCATTTGTTTTATTTATTTCTCCATTTGGCAATGTTATGATTGACCCTGCTATCTACTACTGCTCTTCAAGTGTTGGAATTCACAAAAACAATTTTTAAAAAACAGCAACAATTTCCCCAATCTCTCTGTTTGGCAGAGGGTGACTAGTCCTGGAATTGAACTGAAATGAGCAGGAAGCATGTTTTGAATTCACATGCTGGAGAGAAGGCCTCCAAGAGCAGGCGCTGAGACAATCACAGGGTTTTTGTGGCAAGATTTTTGAAGCCATTACCTTCCTACTAAGCCTGAGATAGTGTGGCTTTTCCAAGGTCCATTTGTAGTTCAACAAGAATTAGAACCTGTGATTCCCAGGCCTAATCTACGCTAACCTATATCCCAGGTTCTGATCCCAGATTATCTGCTTATCCCGGATTATCTGGTAGTGGAGATTCATATAATCCAGTTCAAATCAGATAATCTGGAATCAGATCCTGGGATATGGGGCAGTGTAGATCCAGCCCTAGTTCAACTCTCAAACGGCTACTCTATGCTGATTCTTCTCTCATGATGATTGCCATGTTACTAACGATCACTCCCACTGCAGAATTATAGCAGATTGATATCTGTGATGACTACCTCCCAAGGAATCCTATAATGTGTAGCTTGTTGTGGTATCAGAGCTCCCTGGCAGAGAAGGGTAAATCTCTCACAAAGGTACAATTCCCAGAATTCCATAGAATTTAGCTATGGCAATTAATTTATTGTCAAACTGGTATAACTCTGCAGTGTGGATACACCCTTAGACTTTCTGGTCAGAATAATAGCATGGAAACTGTAATTTTGGGTGAATCTCTGTCAGAAAAGAGTAACAATGCTGAGGGAGGCAGTGAATGTGTTTCACAAGAGTATTTCTCTAGGACAGTGGTTCTCAAAGTGTGCTCCACTGAGATCTCGGAGCTCCGTGAAGCATATTGTGGGACTTCCTTCTTCTTCCTCTTCCTTGCCCTCCAAACTTTCCCTTCTCTTTCCTGCTCTGCCCCTTCCTCCCTCACCCCAAAAAGCCTTTTTTCCTCAGTTCTCTCACCCCACAAAACATTTTTCCTCAGCTTTCTTGCCACCTAGATCCTTTCCCCCTCATCTCCCTTACTTCCAAATCCCTATTTCTCTCCTATTGCTCAGGGAGTGCTTTTCCTGCATGGCAGAAGGGGGTTGGACTGAGTAGCCCCTGGGTTTCTTCTTCTTCTTCTTCTTCTTCTTCTTCTTCTTCTTATTCTTATTATTAGGTTGCTGTACGTTTTTGGGCTGTATGGCCATGTTCCAGAAGCATTCTCTCCTGACATTTCACCTGCATCTATGACAGGCATCCTCAGAGGTTGTGAGGTTATAATGGAGTGTTATATTGTCAGACCTCACAACCTCTGAGGATGCTTGCAACAGATGCAGGTGAAATGTCAGGAGAGAATGCTTCTGGAACATGACCAACAGCCTGGAAAACTCACAGTAAGCCAGTGATTCTGGCCATGAAAGTTTTTGATCACACATTATTATTATTATTATTATTATTATTATTATTATTATTATTATTATTATTACAAAGGCTGAATGGCTATCTGTTGGGGTGGTTTGATTGTGCTTTTCCTGCATTGCAGAAGGGGGTTGGATTGGATGGCCCCTGGGGGTATTTCACTGAAACTTTGTTAAGTTTATATGAATCAAAAAGTTTGCCCATTCCTGATACATATACGTTATATATAATACAATATATAATTTGATATATAAAAGTTTCTTGGGGTTCCACGAGAAACATTTGCTTCAAAAACAGCTCCACAGCTGAAAAATATTGAGAACCCCTCTTGTAGTCTCTATAAATCTTTCAGGGGAGGGGGTGTTTACCGTGGCTCGATAACATTACCAGAAGAATTCAACTGATAACTTTGTAGTAACATTTACTCATTATTTCCTAATTTAGAAGAGAGGGGATTGAAGCCTGATTTTAGTTTTGTTTGAAGTGGTAATGTTTTAAAGCAACTAATTAGAAAGTAAACAAGAAGTAATGTGTTACCAACCTGGCACTCTTCAAAAGATGAATAACAGTTATTACTAATAAGCCAATTTTAATAAATTACTCTCATTTATTTTTATGATAATATTCCAAGCTTTGAGCTGGCACCAGGTAGAGCTATAAATCAGGATATCCCTAGTTCTGATCTTTAGGTTGCCGAGAAATCACTGAATGCCTTAAAGGCACAAACCACTTTTTCAGCCTGAGACATATACGTATGCCCTTCTGCAGTGGAGGGGGAGCACTAATATTTACTTCCCTGTTTTTATTTAATTAATTATTTATTTATTTACTTTGCTTATATACCGCTGTATCTCAAGCCCGAAGGCGACTCACAGCGGTTCATAAACAGTAAAAACAGTAGAAAAAGCAGTGGTTCCATACAACATATAACAATTGACTTAACACATTATCCATAAATTACCAATAAGCAATTACAATGCACAATTATTACAAAAAACAACCGTACCCAATCTTCTCATCATCCAAGCGTAGTCCAGGTTCGTCGTCCATTGTTCCATTCCTATGTTCCATTACCAGATTGCACTAAATTACTCAAACGCCTGCACAAACATCCAGGTCTTCACCTTTTTGCGGAATACCATTAGAGATGGTGCTAGTCTAATGTCCGTAGGAAGGGCGTTCCACAGTCGAGGAGCCACCACCGAGAAGGCCCTATCTCTCGTCCCCGCCAGCCGAGCTTGAGAAGCAGGCGGGATCGAGAGCAGGGTCTCCCCGGAAGATCTCAAACTCCTGGTGGGTTCATAGGCAGAGATGCGGTCAGATAGGTAGCTTGGGCCGGAACCGTTTAGGGCTTTAAAGGCCAACGCCAGCACTTTGAATTCAGCCCGGTAGCAGATCGGTAGCCAGTGGAGTTGGCGCAACAGGGGGGTTGTATGCTCCCTGCACTCCGCTCCTGTTAAAATCATGGCTGCCGACCGTTGGACTAGTTGGAGCTTCCGAGCTGTCTTCAAAGGCAACCCCACGTAGAAAGCGTTGCAGTAGTCTAAACGGGATGTAACCAGAGCGTGGACTACCGTGGCCAAGTCACACTTCCCAAGGTACGGGCGCAGCTGGCGCACAAGCTTTAGCTGTGCAAATGCTCCCCTGGTCACCGCCGAAACCTGGGGTTCCAGGCTCAGCGATGAGTCCAGGGTCACACCCAAGCTGCGAACCTGCGTCTTCAGGGGGAGTGCGGCCCCATCCAACACAGGCTGTAACCCTATGCCCTGTTCAGCCTTGCGACTGACCAGGAGTACCTCTGTCTTGTCTGGATTCAATTTCAATTTGTTCGCCCTCATCCAGACCGTCACAGCGGCCAAGCACCAGTTCAGGACCTCGACAGCCTCCTTAGTAGCAGGTGGAAAGGAGTGACAGAGTTGGACATCATCCGCGTACAGATGACACCGTACCCCGAAACTCCGGATGATCTCCCCCAGCGGCTTCATGTAGATGTTAATGTGTCAGAAGCGAATTGAGGGTACAGTTAACATGTACTGTATTAACCCAAGAAAATCTTCTCAAAAGTCAGGGGTTATCTTACACACCGGGAGTAGACTTATATGCTGGGAGTAGTCTTAAACGCTGGGAGTCGTCTTATACATGGGAGTCGTCTTCTAGAGTGGGTGCTGAAACTTCCAATCCAGATTGGAGAATCTGTGGCTGCCGCATATGGTGGGGGGAGCTCAAAAATGGCAGTGGCTGAGTTCCTGCCGTATGCAGTGACATTATGAAAGCATTAAGGGTGACGCTGTACAAGTACAGTAGGAGAAAATCCATTAACCAGGATTCGTGGACTTAATGCGGTCCCGATGGTGGGGTGAAGGGGCGCCTCACTGGGAAGGTTTAAGTAAAGGGCGGAGCAAGCTGCAGGCATCCGGGGCACCCGGGGTATGGAAAAAAGAGATAGACTGCCTCTGGGCCTACAAAAACACACCTCTTTTACCTGTCTGGCCCGCCCTTGTATCCTATAACCATACCTCCTCCTCTGCCTCTTGCTCCTGAAGACTGCAGTAAAGCGGTGCAGGTGCGCATGTGCGAGATCTGAGAGGCAGAGAAGGAGGTACAGTAATAGGAAAATTACCAAATTTAAATCAAATCTGATGTTTTTTAATTTGATTTGTTGTGCATTGGAAGAGGGGTAGTCTTATACGGCGAGTATATTCCAAACTCTATATTTTAACTGGAAAAGTTGGGGGTAGTCTTAAATGCCCAGTCATCTCATATGCCGGAATATATGGTACTTAAAAACACAAATGAAGTTTAAAAACTTGGCGTTATGCTAAATTTTCTTTGACTGGAAGCTGGCTACTTGGAATGCCTCTGGTGTCGCTGTGAGAAGGTCCTCCATTTTGCATGTGGCAGGGCTCAAGTTGCATTGTAGAAGGTGGTCTGTGGTTTGCTCTTCTCCACACTTGCATGTTATGGACTCCACTTGGTAGCCCCATTTTTTAAGATTGGCTCTATATCTTGTGGTGCTCAGTCTCTTCAGTGCCTTCGCCCAATCTTCAGTGTGCCCAGGAGGAACTCAGCCACTGTTTAAGGTGCTGGGTTTTAACCTGCCACTTTTGGATTCTTGCTTGCTGAGGTGTTCCTGCGAGTATCTCTCTTGATCTTAGGAAGCTGTTTCTTGATTTAAACCATTGGCTTGCTGGCTGATATCCGAACCATAGAATCATAGAATCAAAGAGTTGGAAGAGACCTCATGGGCCATCCAGTCCAACCCCCTGCCAAGAAGCAGGAATATTGCATTCAAAGCACCCCTGACAGATGGCCATCCAGCCTCTGCTTAAAGGCTTCCAAAGAAGGAGCCTCCACCACACTCCGGGGCAGAGAGTTCCACTGCTGAACGGCTCTCACAGTCAGGAAGTTCTTCCTAATGTTCAGATGGAATCTCCTCTCTTGTAGTTTGAAGCCATTGTTCCGCGTCCTAGTCTCCAAGGAAGCAGAAAACAAGCTTGCTCCCTCCTCCCTGTGGCTTCCTCTCACATATTTATATATGGCTATCATATCTCCTCTCAGCCTTCTCTTCTTCAGGCTAAACATGCCCAGTTCCCTAAGCTGCTCCTCATAGGGCTTGTTCTCCAGACCCTTGATCATTTTAGTCGCCCTCCTCTGGACACATTCCAGCTTGTCAATATCTCTCTTGAATTGTGGTGCCCAGAATTGGACACAATATTCCAGATGTGGTCTAACCAAAGCAGAATAGAGGGGTAGCATTACTTCCTTAGATCTAGACACTATGCTCCTATTGATGCAGGCCAAAATCCCATTGGCTTTTTTTGCCGCCACATCACATTGTTTTGCCGCCACATTACCTTGATCTTTTCATTATTGGCTGCTACTTCCTGGTGGATATCAGGTGGCACAATACTGGCTAAACAGTATAATTTCTCCAGTGATGTGAGGTGTAGACATTCTGTGATAATGTGGCATGTCTCATTAAGAGCCACATCCACTGTTTTAACATGGTGTGATATATTCCACACTGGGCATGCGTACTCAGCAGCAGGGTAGCAAAGTGCAAGGGCAAAGTGCTCCAAGCCTCTTTGACAGTGAAGGCTAAAAACCTTCTACAACTACAGTTCCCAGGATTTTAATTTTAATTTTAAAGGAACTATCAAAGGTGCTATTCTCAAATTATGTTTGGCATCTTGGGCAGGTCTCTTAAAACTGGATTAAAACCCATTGTCCCTCAGACATGAAAGCTGTTGTTAATTCGTTCAGTCATTTCCGACTCTTCATGACCTCATGGACCAGCCCATGGCAGAGCTCCCTGTCAGCCGTCACCTCCCCCAGCTCCTTCAGAGACAAGCCAGTCACTTCAAGGATCCCATCCATCCATCTAGCCCTTGGTCGGCCCCTCTTCCCTTTTCCTTCCATTTTCCCCAGCATCTTCTCTAAACTTTCCTTTCTTCTCATGATGTCCAAGGCACTCTCAGAACTTTCCTCTAACACCACAGTTAAAAAACATCTATCTTCCTTTGCTCAGCCTTCCCTATGGTCCAGCTCTCACATCCATAGGTGACTACGGGGAATACTATTGCTTTAACTATGCGGATCTTCGTTGCCAGTGTGATGTCTCTACTCTTCACTATTTTATCGAGATGGGACATTGTTCTCCTCCCAAGAAGTAAGCGTCTCCTGATTTCCTGGCTGCAGTCTGCATCTGCAGTAATCTTTGCACCTAGAAATACAAAGTCTGTCACTGCCATGACATGAAAGCTACCAACTACCTATTGTAAAGGTGACAGCTAGATAACACATACAGAAAACTGTAAACAACTAAAATGCTATATCAGTGTTAAATATTCCATGACAGTTTCTATAAATCCTTTCATGAATGTTCCAACAGATGTATTCCTGGAATAGGCAGGGCTCTGAGCTTGCTTGGGGTAAAAGCAAAATGGATGAGGATGGATGCGCTTCTCAACAATTTAAATATTTGCCTACAAACCATATAAATCATACCATAATTCTATGCATGTCTATTCAGGAATAAGTCCCAGTGCACCCACTTTCAGCTCTGTTCTAAGTGATAGCTTCCAGGGTTGAAAAATGGGATTCAATCCCATGTATCAGCTTCCTGGAATACAAAGCATGGCTCAATGCCACTATCCGTTTTCCTTGCTTTTATATATTCCCTGATTCCTGATCTCTGTTCTTCAGTAGGAGAGAACTACCAAAAAGTTGGCAGCTTGCACGAGGACCGCTAAAGATCACATTTCTTTGTAGCTAGTACAGACTTGCAAAACATCACTTTTTTGGGTGCTGGATGCCATCATCCTTGAGCCAGCATGGCTAACACATTTGGGAAGATGTTGTTGAAAAAATACCTTGCTTAAGATCAGAACCAACATTCCCACCCTCCAGATGTTCACATTGTCTTTTTAAATATCAGCACAAAACAGAAGTTGCATTGACTTTGCAGTCGTATCACCCTTACCTTCTGTGAATAAGCAGGTATCCAGGTGTGCTGTTTTATCGGTAAGAGGACAAGCAAGAAAATGGAAAGGCGAATGCACAAATAAAGTACAGGGGATGTTGTTAGTAAACCTAGACATGCTAACTGAAGTACAGCCCAAATTTCTTTCCTTGTTCCAACTTTTAAAAAAAAATATTGTGGTATTTAATACGAGTTCCTGCCATTGTCTATCTCCTCTTCATGGTGCCACCAAAATCAAGTGGCTTAACCCAGGTGTTGCTCTTTTTCTCTTTGTTTTCCATGGAGACAGAAGGGGCAACTTCTGGAATCCGGGAGTAATATGGCATTCCCTCTTGCTCCATGTGTAAATATTGGATGGCAGAGAGGTTAAATTGCTTCCCTGAAGAGTGAATCCTCCATCATACTTTGAAGGAAGGGAGACCCAGTTGGATTCACTGGTGTCACCTCCCAGTATCTGCCACCTGAGGACACTACATGCTCATCATTTCACAGATGAAAACCAGGATGTTTGTTATGGAGCAACATCGGGAGTGTGATTAAGATGGTAAACATCATAAATGAGGAAAAAGAGGCATTCTAGTAGAAGCTGCAGCAGTTTATTTTTGCCAGAGAAAGCTAGGATCCCATCCTTTTCTCTCCCTGCTGCCATCCCTCCTTCAGTGAATGCAAACTATTCTTGTACTTTCGGAAACTGGAAGATTTTTTAAAGCAGCTGAAAAAGCAGAACAACAGAGGAATGATAACAACAACAATTATGGGGAGGGGGGAACCAAAATATGGATTGTTGATGTTGCAATCCCAGGTGACAGCAGAATTGACAAGAAGCAACTCAAATATCCTGCACGATGTGAGGATTTAAAGATTGAACTGCAGAGACTCTGGCACAAGCCAGTAAAGGTGGTCCCACTGGGTGCTGTGCCTAAAGACCTTGGCCCGCACTTAAAAACAATTGGCGCTGACAAAATCACAAAATCAGTCAGCCATCCTAATTGGATCTGTATGCATTATTTGTCAATACAACACATAGTCCTAGACACTTGGGAAGTGTTCAACGTGTGATCCAATGCAAAAGCCAGCATAGTGATCTTGTTTGGTGTGTAGTAATCTTGTTGTGTATCAAATAATAATAATAATAATAATAATAATAATAGTATCTATGCACCTTATTGACCAGCCTATTTTCTAACTTGTTTGCACACCAGCAACCCCCCTCCCCCAATAATGAGACTTGAAGTATTTTTGGTTGTTGCTTATGATGCTTGTATTACTATTGTTATAATGTTGTTTTATGTTTTTTTATATTTTATATGCTATGTTTTTAACTGTATGTGTTTGGGCTTGGCTCCATGTAAGCCCCGAGTTCCTTCTGGGAGATGGAGGTGGGATATAAAAATAAAGTTGTTGTTGTCATTTTACTGACACAAAAGCACAGTATGTCACAGCAAACGATATCTATATGCTGGATTTCATATTAAAAAATCACAAGTCGTACACTTCCCAAGCATCTAGGACTGTGTGATATTATTATTATTATTATTATTATTATTATTATTAATCTTGTCAGGAGCAACTTGAGAAACTGCAAGTCGCTTCTGGTGTGAGAGAATTGGCCATCTGCAAGGACGTTGCCCAGGGGATGCCCAGATGATTTGCTGTTTTTATCATCCTTGTGGGAGGCTTCTCTCATGTCCCCGCATGAGGAGCTGGAGCTGATAGAGGGAGCTCATCCGCCTCTCCCCGGATTTGAACCTGCGACCTGTCGGTCTTCAGTCCTGCCGGCACAGGGGTTTAACCCGCTGCGCCACCCATTATTGTTATTATTATTATTATTATTATTATTATTATTATTATTATTTGAAACACAACAAGATGAGTCCACAGCAGACACTCTGCTGGCTGTTGTATTGGATCACACGTTGGACACTTTCCAAGTGTCTAGGACTGTGTGAAGTATCGGCGAATAATGCGTGCAGATCCCCTTTTGCAGCTGACAGATGGTAATCTTGTCAGCGCCAATTGTGTTTAAGTGCAGGCCAAGGTCTTTAGGCAATGCACCCAGTGTGCCAATAACCCCTGGGACCACCTTTACTGGTTTGTGCCAGAGTTTTTGCAGTTCAATCTTTAAATCCTCATATCGTGTCATCTTTTCCAGTTGTTTCTCTTCAATCCTGCTGTCACTCAGGATTGCAACATTGACAATCTATACATTATTATTATTATTATTATTATTATTATTATTATTATTATTATTATTATTATGTATTGTCCCTGCCAAACTGGGACAATTGTAGGGCATGCCAGTATTTCACTATACTTAATAAGAGAGAAAAGGGAAATCATAATTTGGATCTGGTGATGTACAATCCTACAAGTGCAACAGGAATTGGGTTTGTGCATCAAAAAGCAAGCATTACTAGTCCCTTAAATCAAGGACACGTTCCTTGATATCCCCCCGTACACACTTCTGCTACTCGTATTCAGGGTGGTCCTTGGAAAGTTTTTCCTTCTGCCTTCTGGAATAATTGAGTGAATTCTTTCCTCATGTGACCCGTACAGTACACCTTTGCTTACTTCAATCTGCCTCCAGCATAGGCAAGGAGAAAAGGCTAGGTCTCCCTCTTCCCATTAGCATTATGCTCCGAGTTGTGGATTTGCAACGTCAGTGGAAAATTCATCTGACCTGATTAATTTCCAGGACAACGCTTATATATTCTCTAGCACAACATCCCCTCATGCCATTGTGCCAACTCCCCTGGGCCAAGGGGTTTGGCAGGTAGCTGTGAAGCAGTAAGTGCATAGGAATCCAGGCCCTGGGCCCATGAATGCTGGCAGAAAAGGCTCCTCTGGTAAGAGGGAAGCAGAGATTAAAGTAGCTCTGATCTTGAGCCTGGGCAGGAGAATGAGGAATAGAGTCAATCAATAAAATGTGGAAAAAGGCTGGAAGTGCACAGAGCAACAACCCATCCAAATAATAGCCCTTAGGAGCCTCAGTAGAACTATTACTGCTAACTAGAGTGGAGACAGTGAATCAACAGGCATTTGGTAAATCAACACAAAGTAAATTTCACTGAATCCCAGCTGGATTTAGGCCTGAGTATTAATAATAGCATATTCTCCATGTGGTTCTCATTTTTGCCATACTGAATCCCAATAACTCCTATATCAATATTGGGTAATAGTTGGCCCTTCTGGTATTTGGATTATTGTTTGCATGGGACTTTAGAGAGTTTATACCTGAAACATCTGGAAGATAAAAGGATTCTAGTCTTCTTCTTACTATGGCCCCATAAGGTACACTGTTATCACCTTCATATTACAAATCAAAATATAATAGCTCTCCTATGACTTCATCACAGGCAATAAAATCAGCATTTCTACACATTTAAGAAATGCTTACCTACTGAGGCCATACCATGACGCAAGTTCATACCATGGATTTTAGGTAATTCGCCATTTCTAAAGTGTGTTTCCCCCCACCCCACCCCACCCCAACAATTCCTAAGTTGATTGATATAACGATGAGGGAGATTTAATTAATTTATAGATGGAAATATATAAAACAATCCCAACGCTGCTCCACCAAAATTATAACGCCCACACCATCAGCACACCACACACAGGCACCTCCTAGAAAATATAATGAACGTGCTGTTCACCCAAAAATATGAAGCCATCAAAAGGAAGAGGGAGTATGGTTGCTGAACCAACTGTATATTTAAAAATCTCTTTATTTGTTGAAATATATCCCACTGATTATACCAATATCATGGGAGATTAGACCGGAGAAGGGGATGAGACACTTGGTATTTTAAAAAGGTAGGAACTGGGAAACATTGGAACTGAGAGACTTAAAATGTTTCTTCAAATGAATTCCGCTGCCACCATTTCAATATTAATCAGGCTGAGGTAATATTGAGAGTTTGTTCTGTAACACACACTGTGCCACTATGGTTTCTTAGAGGCAGCTGTGAAGCAGACTTTCAGTAATACTTTGATCATACAGGTACACACACTGAGGCTGGTATAAGTTAATAAAAGAACAAGAATGTTTATTGAACAGGCTTGAAATATTCAGGTACAAATGCTTAATGGTTTCAGTAAAATACTTATGTAAAAAGCTTGTGGTTGCATTAGAGTCAAAATCTTAAAAACTTCTGGGCTACAAGTCTTCAAAGTTCCACCACAGAAAATTACTTCAGGAAATGAATCTCTGAAAGTAACTTCCAAAAATGCCCCTTAGGAATCTAGCCAAAAAATACCCTGAACTAAACTTCCTTAGGAATTGAACAGACCACTAACTGGGTACTGCTCCTCCACAGTATTCTAGCTATTTACTCAATAGCTACTCTGAATACTTCACAAAAGACTGACCCCAATCTTCTTCTCTAAACCCAAACTTGTCTCACTAACACCAACTCTCCAGCTGCTCTCTAACAGCTCCAAACCCTAACTCCAACTGACTAACTGGGACTTCAAACCTCTGTTTAAAAGGGCACTTTTTTGCTCTAGATCACTTAGGCTCCACCCCCATCTTTCTAGCCAATCCTAGCCTCCTTATTTTCCCTCTAAGACTTGAACGCGCCCCCTCAAGGCAAACCTAACTAAAAAGGCTTCTCCCTGTCTCCCTTTTCTAAAATAGATAACGTGGCTTCGCCAGGCCCACTTCCTTAGGCTTCAGCCAGCCTGCTAAGGTAAGGGATTCATTACAATTGGCAATTGACTTCATTTTAAATTTGCCATGTAGACACAGGTAAAAACATCACATTTAACGTGTGATGGGAATTCTCCATTGTCCGCTTGTAAACATAACAATGATGTCATTCTAGAGAGAGGACCCAATATGGAAAGTATAGATTCCTTTTCTCTGCCACAATCCTTTTGGGTCCAAGGAGGAAGGAATGGCAATTTATATCTTTTTGTTATCAATATAAATACAATATAATATAAATATAAATACAAGAAGCACTGCCTGAACATCAAGCAAAAAGTGGGCGCTAGAAACAATATCATACGAAAGCTGACTGGCACAACCTGGGGATCACAGCCAGACACAGTGAAGACATCTGCCCTTGTGCTATGCTACTTTGCTGCTGAGTACGCATGCCCAGTGTGGAACACATCTCACCACGCTAAAACAGTGCATGTGACTCTTAATGAGACATGCCGCATTATCATGGGGGGGTCTGCGCTCTACACCACTGGAGAAATTACACTGCTTAGCCGGTATTGCACCACCTGACATCTGCCGGGAAGTAGCAGCCAATAGTGAAAGGACCAAGGCAGAGACATCTCCAGCTCACCCCCTGTTTGGGTATCAGCCAGCACGTCAACGACTTAAATCTAGAAATAGTTTTCTAAGATCTACAGAGACACTCGCTGCAACACCTCAGCAAGTGAGTGTCCAAAAGTGGCAGGCTCAAACCCAGAACCTCAACCAATGGCTGAGACCGGATGAGAAACTCCCCCCTGGGCACACAGAAACCTGGGCAACTTGGAAGGCGCTGAACAGACTGCGCTCTGACACCACAAGATGCAGAGCCAACCTCAAGAAATGGGGCTACAAAGTGGAATCCACAACATGCGAGTGTGGAGAAGAGCAAACCACTGACCACCTGCTGCAATGCACCCTGAGCCCTGCCACATGCACAATGGAGGACCTTCTTGCAGCAACACCAGAAGCACTCCAAGTGGCCAGCTACTGGTCAAAGGACATTTAATTAACCACCAAACTCACAAATTTTGTATTTTGTCTGTTTGTTTGCTTTGTTCTGTTAGAAATGTAATATAATTGACTGGTTGCCTGACACGACAAACAAACATTTATAAGTATCTGTACTTATAAAAAGAGATTGTAATATAGAATTATATAGAATAGAAGAAATCCCATTTAATGATCTTGCGTTAAAAAGTTGTCCCACGACACAAACACAGATGTTTTCAAGTAAATACAATGGGAGAGGAGGCAGTGGGAGGAGAAAGTCTCCCATGTGATCAGAAGGCAAACAAATAATTTGAAAAGAAAGCTGAATGAAGGAAAACATGTGATGTGGGTAGAAAAGTTGTTCATTTAATTTCCAAATAGGATGTTGTGAAGCTTAAGGGAAAAAACAACGATCCCCAACACTTTACTTATCACATGGGATTGAGTCCTTAAGGTCACCCCTGAGAACCCAGTGAGCCTTCTCAACTAATAATCAAGTCTGAGACATTTTGCTTCCTGGGTCAAAGTACAAGATGGTGCCTGCTCAAATTCTTGGTATTAAGAGCAAACTGGAGGTCAAAACACCATACATCAACACTGGAGAGTTGTTAGAAACATTTCTAATTGCATCTGAATGAACATAAGGGCTGAGAATCACAAATTGCATGCTCCCAAATGAAAAAAAATGGTGCCAATGGGAACCATATAAGATTTGGGAAATATTTGTCTTATGAGTCATGGCTGGACCATAGAAATAGTAGCAATCATATCCACATGATCACTGTTGTCAAGACCTACTGCTACTTTAATTTTGAACTTTCCAAACCTGTTTGAGATGGAGAGACAAATTCCTCATTCCTATGGGCAGAAATCACTGTTGCCTATAAAACCCATTTAAAGGAGGATTTATATTTGATACGTTACAAATGACTTATGATATGATCTGATCTGATCTATCTGGCTATATAGATAGATTTCATATGATCTCAACTAAGTGTAGGGCAACTTACAGCCATTAAAGCTCATGACAAAAATCGAAAGTAACATTAATACGTGCAATCAGTTGCTCCACTTAATATATCTATCATAAGACTCTCTGGCAAGCGTTTGCTTCTTTTCCTTCTTCTTCTTTTTTAACAGGATAGGACAGATTTGGGATTAGCTGTGTCTGGCAGCAAAAATGCTCAAACTTGCGTGCAAGTCCACCATTAGTTTACTAGCTAACTAAAATTTGTATTAGCCTGCCTACATACTTATGTTTAGCAAAACATAGGTATGTGTGGGTGGGTAGGCTAATTCATAGCTCAGTTAATTATCGTGCTCCGTTAACAGACCAACATTATTGTACACAGATTTGGCTGTGAATAAGCTTTTGCCATGAACCTGTGTTACAGCTCTGTTGAACCCAGCAGGACATGTTCGGAATAAACACAAGAGATGCGGGGATCTGTCAATTTGAATTTGTCATATATTTGACCTTTTAAACCTTGAGTTCTTTTTGTAGTAAATATGGAAAATGCAAATGTTGGTTAAACCTTATGTGATGTCCTCATCTAGGAAGGGAATGCTAACTCCCCTCACTCCTTCAAGACCATATGCCTATGTTGTGGGATGTGCTTGACATCAGAATCACAGGCCATATAATGCACCTTCAAATTGCATTAGATGGCACTGTAAATGGGATCCAAGTCTCATATCATCCTTGTTGCTTTTTTAAAAATTGCTCCAACTTGCCAATAAAAAAGATAAAGGTTTCCCCTTGACATTAAGTCTAGTTGAGTCAGACTCTGGGATTGGTGCTCATCTCCATCTCTAAGCCAAAGAGCCAGCATTGTTCATAATCACCTCCAAGGTCATGTGGCTGGCATGACTGCATGGAATGCTGTTACCTTCCCATCAGGGTAGTACCTATTCATCTACTCACATTTGCATGTTTTCGAACTGCTAGGTTGGCAGAAGCTGGAGCTAACAGCGGGAGCTCATCCTGCCCTGTGGATTTGAACCGCCAAACTTCCAATCAGTAAGTTCAGCAGCCTGTGTCCATCTTAAAATAAGGCACCCCAAACTGAACCCAGTACTGTCATCCCTTCACATTTGCAGTTTTCTCTTTTGTGAATTTGATTGTTCACAAATCTGATTTAAGATGTTCTCTAGGAATCTCTCGGTCCTTCAGTGTAACTTTATGGTCAACTTCTTCTAGTCATGCTGAAGGATCTGCAGCAGTAGTTCTCAACCTGTGCGTCCCCAGGTGTTTTGGCCTACAACTCCCAGAAATCCCAGCCAGTTTACCAGCTGTTGAGAACCACTGATCTAGAGATTTCCAGATAGAACACCTCTCTGGGAATCTCTAAATCTTCCAGTACAATTCTATGATCTTTTCCCAGGGGAAGTGAACCGTAAGTTCAGGTTGGAAATCCAAGAATGTCCTAGAGAGGTATTCTCTCAGGTAAAAAAAAAATCCTTTCTAGTACTGTTCCATTATCTGGACTGATGCCACAAGGGGGCCCTAGAGAGAGAGAATGATAGTCCATTTTAGGGGGGTGGGGTTGAAGGAGGAAAACCATTCCCCCCATTTTAGCTGGTTATTCCCCCTCCTCACTGACCGTTTTCATAAATGAGCATTGTTTCCACAATGGCAACATGGGTGGTGGTTGGGGAATTACAGGAAAACGGGGAAATTGTTTTACTCCTTCAACCCCCCCCCCCCCCCCCCCCCACCACCACCACCACCACCATAAAATGGATTATTCATCTCCGCCTGGGTAAGGTTTCCACAATAGCTGAGAAATGTTGCAGAATGACAAGAGAACTTTTAAAATAAGATTTGCAATGCTTGTGTTTCTATAGGGCAAGTAGGGGTGACACCTTAAACCCCTTACATAAAATTATGATTTAAGATAAAATGCGTAACACTGATTAAATCGTGATTATATAATTTGCTCTACAACATAAACATATTAGGAAGCCTACAAATAATCAGCATAGTTACAATTAGCTGTCAAAGCATGTATGCTTTTGGGGTGGGGTGGGGGTGGGGTGAGGGGCAGGGGGAAAACCCCATACATTTCCAGAAAGATAAGTTCATAGCCAAATGCTCCCCAGCCTGAAGTGCCTTGGACCGCAAGAAGATCCAACAAGTCCATACTTCAGGAAATAAAGCCTGACTGCTCACTGGAGGGAAGGATATTAGAGGCAAAGATGAAGTACTTTGGCCACATCATGAGAAGACAGGAAAGCTTGGAGAAGATAATGATGCTGGGGAAAATGGAAGGAAAAAGGAAGAGGGGCCGATCAAGGGCAAGATGGATGGATGGTTTCCTTGAAGTGACTGGCTTGACTCTGAAGGAGCTGGGGGTGGTGACGGCCGACAGGGAGCTCTGGCGTGGGCTGGTCCATGAGGTCACGAAGAGTCGGAAGCTACTGAATGAATAAACAGCAACAACCCCAGTCTGAAGAGTTTGCTAGAAGTCCGAAACAGAGGAGACTTGAGATTTCTCCCTGTGGGCAGGAAGTCCCCTTCCCGCCTACTCACTTATCCATCTTCATGACAGCTGAGAAAGAGAAGGTAGTAAGTTTCTCCTTTCAGGGGCTGGCTCGGTCTCTGCCAAAAACGCTCTGGGCCCTCCACACCCTACATGTTGTGTTTGTAAGTGACTTGTTTTCCAGGTACTTGGAAAGGCCAGCAAAGCTGCCCATTAAAATACTATTGTCTCCTTTCAAGGAACAAGCTCTGCCAAGCCTAGGGAGAGAGCTGTTCTCCTAATTGCATAACACAACAGCATGACTCACAATAACACAGTAAAACCTTCACCCCTGCTGGCTTCAACCCTGGCTCTCAAATGCCAGAATAAATAAGACGCCAAGCTTTGCTGTGGAAGTTGTCGAGGGGGTTTTTGCAATGGTATGGCCATGCAAGGCCATAGAATCATAGAGTTGGAAGAGACCTCATGGGCCATCCAGTCCAACCCTCTGCCAAGAAGAAGGAATATTGCATTCAAATCACCCCCGACAGATGGCCATCCAGCCTCTGTTTAAAAGCTTCCAAAGGAGTGTTGTGGAGGCTCCTTCTTTGGAAGCTTTTAAACAGAGGCTGGATGGCCATCTGTCAGGGGTGCTTTGAATGCAATTTTCCTGCTTCTTGGCAGGGGGTTGGACTGGATGGCCCATGAGGTCTCTTCCAACTCTATGATTTTATGTTCAGAAAAAAATTAGTCCCCAGCATTGAGCTACGGTAGTAGCTCAATGCTGGTGTTTTGCCAGGTGTTTTGCCAGGTGTTTTGGCCTACAACTCCCAGAAATCCCAGCCGGTATACCAGCGGTTAGGATTTCTGGGAGTTGAAGGCCAAAGCATCTAGGGACACGCAGGTTGAGAACTACTGAGCTAAGAAGACCCTATTTAGGGCCAGGACCCACAGTTTAGAAAGCTTTGGCTTAGATGTCATTGAAAAGAGGTCAGATAAAAGTGTAAAGCATTGATCTCCACCCTAGCATCCTCCAGATGGGCTACACTAAAACTCCCACCATTTACAGCCATTCTGGCTCGGGATAGGGTTGGGTTGTTTTCGAACACAACTGAAGAGCAGCAGGTTGGCATATCTTAGCTTAAGACAATGGTGACTATCATGATATCCAAATGGAGCGTCCATATTCCAAGACAATTTAACTGGAAATTAGGCTTGGGCGGTTTCGTTCGTTAATTTCGTAATTCGTTATTAATTCGTATTTAAATTAGCTTACGATCCAGTATTGAGCCATGCAGGAATAGTGTGAGGAGTAAATTAGATTCGGAACAATTTTTTCAATTTATTTCGTAATTATTTCGTAATTATTTCCACATGTCTGGTGCAAATTTTATAGTTGTTGTTTGTTTTATCACACCAACAGTCAACAACAGAGGGAGAGGGAAGCTTCAGAAGTTCCCCCTGTCCCATTTGGAGGTTTTTTAGCATATTGCGCAATCGTGTCCGCCATTAATGAATCGATTCGTAATTTTACGAAATTTCATAAATTTCAAATTTTTTAAAAGCAAAATTTCGGAATTCTTAAAAAAAACTAAACACGATGGACCCCTAAAAACGAAGCGAGTTTAGAAACAATTTTTTCCGTTGTTACCCAGGCCTACTGGAGATATTGCAGGGCATAAAGGTAGGACAGGAAAGATGTCTAAATGTGTGCTTGGCACAAAAGAGATCTGGCTGCACAAACACTGGAAACTTCTTTTTGGATGACAGCCCCCAAATCCTTTTGCCAGTACAGATCAATAATCCAAAAAGCGACTTTTCCAGGCATTGGACTAGATAGACTTTGGTGTGATCCAGGAGGTCTCTTTATATGATTAAGCTCTTCTTCCATCCCCCCCCCCCCCTTTAGACAAAAACCACATAACAACCTCCACAGCAATGTTGGATACAGGTTTCCAAAACCACATCATCATCATTATCATCATCATCAAACACCTCCTTTTTGGAACTGGTTTCAAGCTTCTAAAAAGAGAGGGAGGAAGAGAGAGACTGAAAGAGAGAGCGAGAGAGATCTGGTCCTGATTACTGCTCTGCAAGGTCAGGGGAAACAGAAGAGTGTGACTCAGCTCTGAGAAAAAGATCTACAGCTCATAGCAAATCTGATCTCAAGGGAAAGAAGGGGGTGAAGCTTGTAAATCAGCAAGAGTTGTATCTCTTTGCCCTTGCAGCCTCTACCTTCAGAGAAGCCATGTGTCACTACTGGATGCCACTTGCTGGGGAAGCACAGCATGAGAAGGCGTCCACACTTGATTTTGGGCTTTCCAATAGGCATCCTTTGGCTGGCCATTGTGGGAAGCAGGATGCTTATTTGCACAGACCTTTGCTCTGACCTAGCAGTGGGCCACCTTTTTGTTGTTGTTTCTTCTTACATCTTTAGGAATGTGAACTTCTCATCTGGTATTAACCTTCTCTCCCAACCATGCCCTCTGGATGTAATAATCCAACACTTTCACATCCATCATCTCCAGAAAGCTAAGCAGTGCACTGCAGTGGCTCTGAAATCCCCCCCCCCCCCCCTTTGTATATGCATATATATCTGTGTGTGTATTTACCGTAAGCTATTGTTGCAAATCTCCTGCTTTGGCAAGGACAGTCCTGGTGAATTCTATGCCATTCCACTTTTTCACCTCTTCGTAAAATATCCCAGGGGCTCTTTTCTCCTCTCAGTTTCCCCCATTACTTGCAGTAAGCTAAAAAACATAAACATTTAACTGTATTATAAGGCAGTGTAGATGGGGTTAGCAAGGTGATTTCAATCCATTCAAAATATCATTTCCACTTACCTTACAAAGGCAGAGACTTTTCATTTCTGGTTTCTGGAGCTCATCTCTAACTCTGCCGAGGTGCTTTCTCCATTTTCAAGCCAAGGAGCCTGTGTTGGCACCTTCCTGGTTGTGTGGCTAGCAAGATTGCTTGGAGCGTCTTTTTGCCTTTTCCCGCCAAAGTGGTATCTATTTATCTATTCACATTTACATTTTTTTTTCAAACTGCTAGGTTGGCAGGAACTGGAGCAGACAGACGGGAGCTCACCTCCATCATTCTAGCGGATTTGAACTGCTGACCTTCTGGTGAGCAGTTCAGTCAAGCTTCAGGTCAGCAGTTCAGCAGCACAAGGCTTTACCCCATTGCACTACTGCAGACTACTGATCATTATCTAAACCAGGGGTCCTCAAACTAAGGCCCGAGGGCCAAATATGGCCCCCCAAGGTCATTTACCTGGCCTCGCTCAGGGTCAACCTGTCTGAAATGACTTGAAAGCACACAACAACAATCCTATCTCATCAGCCAAAAGCAGGCCCACACTTCCCACTGAAATACGAATATGCTTATATTTGTTAAAATTGTTCTGCATTTTAGTTATTGTATTGTTTTTAAGTGTTTTTTTGCACTACAAATGAGATATGTGCAGTGTGCATAGGAATTCATTCATGCTTTTTCCCATTATAATCCGGCCCTCCAACAGTTTGAGGGACTGTGACCTGGCCCTTTGTTTAAAAAGTTTGAGGACCCCTGATCTAAACACAAAAGGAAAGAGCAACACAAGTTTACAAATGAGACAACTGCCTCCATTGCACAGCCTTGTTTTATACTTCCAAAACCTAAGCTGGAAAGCCAAGAGTTAAAGGAGGGAAATTATATTTGTCTAAACTGGAAGGAACCAAATCTCATCATAACAAGTAAGCAAATTCAAGTCTGGTTAGTATTTGGATGGGAAATGAGGTGATGTAGGATATATTTTAGGGGAAGGGAACTGGCAAAACCAACTGTGAGAGATCCTTGCCAGAAAATGTCCCGTGAAATTCATTGGTTTGCCATGTTGACAGCTGACTTGAAGGCACATACTCTCATAAAATTATGGAAATGATCTGTTTGCCTTTAGATGCCCCCGGGTTCTATCTACTCTGTCTCATACGCTAGGCATCTTGTCAAGGAATCCAGAATGATCATTTTACAACATTGAGATAAGCCAGAGGAGTTTCTACCAAACAGCACTCTTGGTTTCTAGGCTACAGCCTGGGCGTTTCATGCTCCAAGCCCTTCCTCTGAGGACCGGATGAGTAATTGAGGAATATCTTGCAGCCCTGCTGAAAGTCATGAGATGGCAAGAAATGCAGAAATGTGATGCAAACTCTTTGAGAGGCAATGTGTTTACAAAACAGGAGGGGCCAAGGAGTCACTTTTGTTCTCCTACTGCATAAAGGCAAAATCATCTTATTCAGGCATTTTTTCACTTTTCTAAGCTTGCCTGTTTCTCATGTAGGTATGGTTCATATGAAAAATATTTTGTTTAATTTTTAGTTACAATTCAGTACTATTTATTATCACTGTTAGCATGGTTTTGGGTGAAAATGCAGGCTATAAATATAATAAATACATTAAATAGTTCGGCTTCTGGGTTTTGGCCCCAGAATAACATCACAATCGCAGTGGGGTTTCCATGCCTCAAGTTTCTTCCTTGAGGAGCCTATTGCTGTTAGTAATAACCCAAATCTTCTGAAGCAGAAGGGACAGAGAGTTTCATCTATGCTGATGATTGTGCCATCACCACATAAGCAGGGAGCTTTGAACAGAAGCTCTCCGAAATTTTAGGTGCTCTTACTGCCTATTACAGGGAAAACCAACTGTTTCCTAATCCATCTAAAATGCAGATGTGTGCTTTTCATCTTAAAAACAGACAAACATTTCAAGCTCTGAGGATTACCTGGGAAGGAATCCCACAGCACACCAAAATACCTGGGAATTACCCTGGACCATGCTCTGACTTACAAGAAGCACTGCTTGCCTATCAAGCAAACAGTGAGTGCTGGAAATAATATCATATGAATGCTGACTGGCACAACCTGGGAATCACAACCAGACAAGACTAAGCATGTAGCCGGGAAGGGGGGGGGGGCTTGAGGGGCTTCAGACCCTCCCCCCCCCCCCCCCAATTCTCAGGGTGGTCCGCGAGAAGGCCTGGGACATTATTTAAACTGTTATGTTTATTCATATCATGATCTGATCACCATGTTCAATATATCCCATATGCATGGGGGTATTGGGATAATGATACAAAAGGTTTGCTAGGGTAGATCCTCTCTCATTCAGACTCAGCACCCCCTCCCCAAATCAAACTAGCCCCCCCCCCCCCCCCCGCCCGCAAATCAAAATCCTGGCTACGGACCTGGTGAAGATATCTGCCCTTGAGCTTTGCTACTCTGCTGCTGAATGCGCATGTCCAGTGTGGCACACATATCACCACGTTAAAACTGTGGATGTGGCTCTTAATGAGACATTCCGCATTATCACAGGATGTTTATGCCGTACACCACTAGAGAAATTATACTGTTTAACTGGCATTGCACCACCTGACAGCCAATAATGAAAGGACCAAGGCAGTGACATCTCCAGCCCACCCCCTGTTTGGATATCATGTTTGGATGTTTGGATGCCTTAAATCAAGACATAGTTTTCTAAGATCTACAGAGATACTCGCAGAAACACCTCAGCAAACGAGAGTCCAAAAGTGGCAGGCTAAAACCCAGAACCTCAGCCCATGACTGATACTGAATGAGGGACTGCCTCTTGGGCACACAGAAGACTGGGTGACTTGGAAGGTGCTGAACAGACTGTGCTTTGGCACCACGAGGTACAGAGACAATATTCAGAAATAGGGCTACAAAGTGGAGTCCACAACATGTGAGTATGGAGAAGAGCAAGTCACAGATCACTTACTACAATGCAACCTGAGCCCTGCCATATGCACAATGGAGGACCTTCTTACAGAAACACCAAAGGCACTCCAAGTGGCTAGCTTCTGGTCAAAGAATATTTAGTATAATGCCGAGTTTTTTTGTTGTGTTCTTAAATACATTACAAGTGTACCCTCAGTTCATTTCTGACACGATAAACAGAATGAATTGTGCCTTTAAGGGACTCAATGCATGCCTGTCTAAAATAACCAGCCCTCTGATGTGTCCAATTTGTCATTTAATCTTCTGCCTTCTCACTTTCTCAGTTGGTCTTAAAATGCCTCAGTTTTAATACCTACCTCCTACTTTTTTTCTTGTTGCATTATTTCAGTTGTTGTAACACTGTGTAACATGATTTTTGTTCCGGGGTCATAAATGTCATTTTCTAATTTGTTGTATCATAAAAACATGGGAAAAGTTTATTAAACTGCAATTTTTTTCCCATGGGACAACCTGCAGCACATTTTGCTCTAGTTTTTTTTTTATCAGGTTTTACAATGTATTGTAATGTAATATAGCTGCTAATAGGAAATGCTATATTACATTACAATACATTGGAAATGCTGAGTCATGTATTAACTGTATATAGGACATCATTTGGGGAATGTGTTCTGGCCTGGTCCAAATGAGTGTTAATGATGCAATCCTGGGTTTGAGTTAAGTCAATGACTTGGGAACCAATCAGAGATTGCTATGTGTAAATATACAGAATTGTATATAAGGAAGTCATGTACAGTGTATTCTCTCTCCTTGTGCTGTGATGCTGTTTGCCGAAGGCTCTGTGTAATTGATTAAAAGAACCTGTCTGCTAAGACAAGATATAACCGTGTGCTGTGCTAAGTTTGTAGTGTCATCTAGATTGGGGGGGGGGGGGGGGGCGCAACGGTAAAACTGACAATAGCCGGGCATGTGCTCAAGTGTCCGTAAGGAGTTCCAGAGTGACTGCAGTCTGTGGGAGCAGTTGACTGAAAATACTGTGTAGGAAGAAGCTACTGGAAAGCGCTGAAGTTGTGCAACTGATCTGCTGCTGAATTGTGAGATAAAACACGACATTTTTCAATGGCTATCTTGGGTCTCAACCAATTCAATATAGTTTGTGGCAACCACAAAAGCACAGTTTCTGGAGTATAACAATTACTTTCAAAGTATTTATTTATTTTATTTCACATGTATACTGCTTTTCTCACTCCAGTGGGGGACTCAAAGTGGTTCCCAACCTCATACTACCACACAGTTAAACAGGTAATAACACTTTCAAACTAGGAACAAAACATTTTTTTTCAAATTTTGTTGCATAGTGTAATGAAAGCTCACAATGTAAACAAGGTTAATTCAATAAGAAGGGAAAGAAGGGTGGGTGTGTATGGCATATTGCCCTTCCTATAGGTTCAAGCAAAAGCAAACTACAATTGTCTCTCCTGTCTTGTCTGTTCTTCTTTATTAATAGACTAGCCATCCCCTGCCTTGCTTTGGCCCAGTCTGTGTATATGTGTTTTGTGTGTATATATGTGTGCATATATTTGTGTATGTGTATGTATCTCGTTTTGCGCATGTGTTGTATTTTTTTTTTTGTTATTTGGCTTTTAAAATCTATTCTGCTGTATTTTCCAGTGTTTTTATAAGTGATGGGTACTTCTTGGCCTCATAGGTGTATTGTGCCTAAATTTGGTGTTGATTCATCCAGTGGTTTTTGAATTATTTCAATCCTACAAACGAACATTATATTTTTATTTATATATATTTTGCCATCTTGATCAGGCACTGATGTTGCTTGGCTGCATAGGTCTCAGTTTTCATTGGCGGATACATAATAGTTTTTTTACTAAAGCCAGTGGAGAGATGGGGCCTGTGTTTTGGCACCATAATGCTGTCATGAGTATGGGATGAGGTTATTCAGCATTTCTTCAGTTTTTATTGCTACTGCTATTTTCATTTACAACTTGAATCGCAATAACTAGCCATTGACTAACAGTCTGGTTAGGTTTCCTGTTAGACTCGTGAACTCCCAATTTGTTCAAAACATGTTTTCCTAGACATTGGGCTTGGAGCCAAAGGTTCTTTTGCCTGAAATTGGTAGCATCCTATATATGCACACACACACATCCATCCAACTCTGCAGCTGGGTGGCCTTTGGAACAACGTAAACATTAATAAAAATGGACCAGACAGTCCTCAACCTTCGATTTGAAATCTAAAGAGGCAGAATGGGAAAACAAAAAGGGTCAGAGAGGAAAGCAAACAAAAAAAATACATGTCTTGTTTCTTAGCATTAAGTTTTTAATGCTATCAGATTGCTCAAGGTGCTTTTACGCTGCAGAATTAATCTGTTTTAATACCACCATTTTGCCATGGCTCTATGCTATGGAATCATGAGAGATTTATGACTTGCCCAAGGTAATCCAGTGGGCTTCCGTGGCTGATCCAAAATTCAGACTCTATTCTAAAGTCATAGCCTTTAACATCATACTGGCTCACTAGATAAATGTTACTATTCAATATTTAGCAGAAAAAGGAGGTATGTTTATACCAAACAAGACCTCGCCACTCTAATTAGTTTTATCTACTGTTGTTTTAAAATTGTATTATTTTGAGTTTATGCTACATGTGTTGATGGGGTTGTTGTTATAATTTTATGTGACTTGTTTTCTACTTTTGCACCATTTTCGGGGAGATGGTGGCAAGATATAAATAGTGATGATGATGATGATGATGATGATGATGATGATGATTTAAAACACAACAAGATGAGTCCACAGCAGACACTCTGCTGGCTGTTGTATTGGATCACACATAGGACACTTCCCAAGTGTCTAGGACTGTGTGATGTATTGGTGAATAATGCATGCAGATCTAAGTAAGGTGGCCTTCTGCAGCTGGCAGATGGTAATTTTGTCAATGTCGATTGTGTTTAAGTGCAGGCCAAGGTCTTTAGGCACTGCACCCAGTGTGCCGATCATCCCTGGGACCACCTTGACTTGCTTGTGCCAGAGTCTTTGCAGTTCGATCTTTAAATCCTCATATCGTGTCAGCTTTTCCAGTTGTTTCTCTTCAATCCTACTGTCACCCAGGATTGCAACATGCAATCCATACTTTGTTTTTTAACACAATTGTGAGGTCAGGAGTATTGTGCTCCAAAACTGTCTGTCTGTCTGAATTTGGAAGTCCCAGAGGAGTTTGATGTGTTCATTCTCTGTAAATTTTCCGGCTTGTGATCCCACCAGTTGCAGGCAGATGGTATTTGTGGCACAGGTTCCAATGAATCATCTGAGCAATGGTGTTATGCCTCTGCTTGTAATCTGTCTGCGCGATATTATTATTATTATTATTATTATTATTATTATTATTATTATTATTATTAAATACAGCGGTAATAGGGAATGGTGGCCCTCAAGACAATGTTGTACTAGATTTCCCAGCAGGGATGATGGGAGTTGCAGTCCAATAACACTTGAAGAGCTGTGAATTGGTCACCCACAGCATACAGTGTAAGTGATCTATGCAGCATGGAGGGCTAAACATTCAAGGTATGCCTCAGTTTGGAAATGTCTGCTTTGGAAGGTTATAATTATAATTATTTTATTTTTATAACCATCTCCCCAAGGGGACTCGGGGCGGCTTACAAGGGACAAGCTCGAAAATTACAAATAAAACACAACCAATTAAAAACATCAGATAAGATATAAAAACAATCACAATTGTAAACAACATCAGAACAATATGGCTGAGAAAAAGAACATAGCTGAGGTACGAACTCACTGAGTACAATACATTCTGAAGGGAGCACAAGGAAAGTGCAACAATCAAGTAGGCAGGGCTGGAAATATTGTCATCGAAAGTGATGAGGTAGACAATAAGTGTTGAGGTAGACTTGTGGGTCAAATGAGTTGAAAGAAGGTAGGTTCTGCAGCTGAGTGCTGGCCAGGACTTTCAAATGTTTCTCCTAGTATCGCTGGCACAACATATATTGAATCAACAACTTGCTTTGGGATTTTTTAAAAAATGTGAGTGTAGGGAGGATGCTACACAATGAAAAAGGAACGATGTTCTTCTGCTGCTTATGAAACAAGTCTTGAGCGTCTTCATTTTTTTGGCCGGCAGGAAGGGAAATGGAATTGACTCGTGGATTACACTGCCAATCCAAGCCCAGGGAAAGAGGCACAGAGACCTAATTGTGCAAGCAAAGAAAGAGATAATTCTGAGTTCTTCTGGAAAATATGGAAAAGAATCAAGGCTCAGTTTATCTCTCGCACGCCCTCCTCCTTCCAAGTAAATAAACAAGTTCATTGCTTCTAATCCCTCTAAAAGGCCTGGAAAAACATAATTTCTTCATGTTTCACTGCTGCGTCAGAAAGTATATTTGAAGAAGGGGCACATTTGCCATTCAGCAAATGCTGAAGAGCTAAGAACATTGCCTCTACCTGTTCCTAAAGATGCCAGAACTTTTAGGAGGGGAGATAACACATTTGGGATGGAGAATGCATGATACTACAACTTCCATCCCTTAACTCCTTGCTATTCTGTTTAGAGCTAATGTGAGCTGAAATTCAACATCCCCTGGAAGGCCATACAGCATCTACACCTGCAGTATGGGTTTTCAAGGCATTGATGACTCAATTAATGTAATTGTATTGGTATCTATGTTTATTTTGAAATTGACCAGTAGCTGCTGCCTTTCCTACCCTCAGCATATACTCGAGTCAATACATTTTCCCAGTTTTTGTGGTAAAATTAGGTGCCTCGGCTTATATTCGGGTCGGCTTATATTCGAGTATATACGGTAAGTCCAGCGAGTATAGGATGACAAATCAAGCATCTCTCTGTTGTTGTTGTTGTTGTTCATTCGTTTAGTCGTCTCCGACTCTTCGTGACCTCATGGACCAGTCCACGCCAGAGCTCCCTGTCGGCCGTCACCACCCCCAGCTCCTTCAAGGTCAGTCCAGTCACTTCAAGGATGCCATCCATCCATCTTGTCCTTGGTCGGCCCCTCTTCCTTTTGCCTTCCACTTTCCCCAGCATAATTGTCTTCTCTAGTGGCTTGTATTTTCATGATATCCTCAGCATCCTTTCTTTCACACTGCATTGTGGGATGTCAGAGACTATATAAACATTTGGCTCTGATTCATCAGAGGAAATGGGAGTTTTCGGCCTGGGTGTGCTGAATTTACCTTTCCCTGCTCCTTGCATACTGGAAATGACTGTCTCAAATTTCTGAATTTATTGGCTCAGGAATTCATTTTTCTGTGGCTGCTATAGACGATATAGTATGATAGTCCCAAATCAGAACAAGAGCTACCTTGACAACATGTGCCAAAGGTTTTAATTGGCAATAAACACAACTTTTATCATGCCATGCCATCCCTTTCTAAACCGCTCACAATGAACAAGGCTCTGCACACCTCCTTCTAGATGCTTGACTTAAGATCTTGATTTCTGACAAATCAGGTTTCAACATGTACAGATAGGAACACAGGCTATCGGTTACACAGCAGTGTTTGCACATAGATTTTGTAGGGCATGAACAGCATTGCGGGCGACTCATTGGCGGTGGCACATGGATCCTTGCACTCTTGACAATGAGTCATAGAATGATTGAGTTGGAAGAGATCTCATGGGCCATCCAGTCCAACCCCCTGCCATGAAGCAGGAAAATCGCATTCAAAGCTCCCCTGGCAGATGGCCATCCAGCCTCTGCTTAAAAGCTTCCAAAGAAGGAGCCTCCACTACACTCCGGGGCAGGGAGTTCCACTGCTGAACAGCTCTCACAGTCAGGAATTTCTTCCTAATGTTCAGATGGAATCTCCTTTCTTGTAGTTAAAAGCCTAGTCTCCAGGGCAGCAGTAAACAAGCTTGCTCTCTCCTCCCTATGACTTCCTCTCACATATTTATGCATGGCTATCATGTCTCCTCTCAGCCTTCTCTTCTTTAGGCTAAACATGCCCAGCTCTTTAAGCCGCTCCTCATAGGACTTGTTCTCCAGACCCTTGATCATTTTAGTCACCCTCCTCTTGACACATTCCAGCTTGTCAATATCTCTCTTCAGTTGTGGTGTCCAGAATTGGAACAGTGTACCAGTGTTTGTTTTAAGGATTGATTTTCACCTGCCATTGGCCCCAGATCTCACTTCAAAGCTTGCACTCCGGTGATCCATTGGTGCCCCAGTGCCGTGCCAAATATCACTACCATGGATGCATTCCTCTTAGGCAAACTGTGGGCCACCACCCACTGGGGAGGATATTTAGTTTCAAATGGAATTTTAAATCTATATAAATAAAAATGTAATGTTCGTTTGTGGTATTCACAGAACTCGAAAACCACTGGGGGAATTGACACCAAATTTGGACACGATACACCTAACAACCCAATGTATGCCCTTCACTAAAAAAATGATTTTGTCATTTGGGAGTTGTAGTTGCTGGGATTTATAGTTCACTTACAATCAAAGAGCATTCTGAATCCCCAGCAATGATGGAAGTGAACCAAACTTGGCACACAGTTCTCCAATGACCAACAGAAAATACTGGAAGAGTTTGGTGGGCAGTGTCCTTTGGTTTTGGAGTTGTAGTTCACCTACAACCAGAGATCACTGTGGACTCAAACAATGATGGATCTGGACCAAACTCTACACAAATACTCAGTATGCCCAAATGTGAACACTGGTGGAGTTTGGGGAAAATATAATTTTGACTTTCGGGAGTTGTAGTTGCCGGGATTTGTAGTTCACCTACAATCACAGAGCATTCTGAACCCCACCAACGATAGAATTGGGCCAAACCTCCCACACAGAACCCCCATGACCACCAGAGTGGGCCACAGCAACATGTGGCAGGGGACGGCTAGTAAATAAATAAATAATAATCACCTAGTGTTCTGGCCTTCCTGCCTACACAAATGTGCATAAAAATGAAATGTCATTGTGCTGTTTGGATTGATTTTATACACATTGTATGGTTTCGATTTAATGAGCTACTGTCGTGAGAACATTGTGACCCAAAGGCTCACAACGAATTGGGTATTTGGTGGTGTATTTGCCAATCACATTTTTAAAAAAATCTCTTGCTGGAGGCTTCATGTTTACTACCTTGACCTGCAGTTGTATCTCTCCTCAGATATGTCGTGTCAGCACAATCCTGGTAAACAGTAAGGTCCGTCTGCCTTATGGAAGCGTAATGGTGTAACTTGAGCCTTGCTAATGTGAATTGGTGAACATGGACCAATACTGGATTCTTTGCTGCTTCCCATTGAGTCACAGTGTGGTTGAGTTGGCCAAGACACTATCGATAATAAGATACTATACGTAGAGCAGAAAACTAGATGATGTGCTGCCATCCATTTGAGAAACAAGGATGCTTCTGGGATGACGCATTTTAACTGTGAAGACAACAGAACAAAGCATATAGACAGGTGCATCCCTCCTTTAAAGGTAAAAAGGTAAAGGTTTTCCCCTGACATTAAGTCCAGTCGTGTCCAACTCTGGGGGTTGGTGCTCATCTCTATTTCTAAGCTGAAGAGCCGGCGTTGTCCGTAGACACCTCCAAGGTCATGTGGCCGGCATGACTGCAAGCCCTCCTTTAAAAGTATCCTTGAAATAAAGTAAGCCACTATTCCTTCTACCTCTATCATCAGCAGTATATCCTGGGCTTGGAAAAGTTCCTTTTTCTGAACCTCCAGAATCCAGCAGGCATAAGCCAGAATGGTCCTTCTGGTAGCAAGCTAAAATCTTTTTATTCAGACCGTTTTTTAAAAAGAAGATGTAAAAGATCACATCAGCGGGTGCTGTGGATTATAGCTCTGAATATGTTTTTATGGATTTAAAATGAATTTCTAATACTATTGCTATTTAATTCTGCTTTATTGTTTGCATACAAGTATGCTTTTAACATAAGCCGCTTTGTGTCTCCTTGTGGAGAGAAAAAGTGGGGGTATATATAAACATAATAACAATATTAATAATAAATGATCATGTAGTCTTACGAAAAAAAATCCACACTATGGACAAAGAGAAATTGCCATTACTTAATATACAAAGCTGTCGAGATTGAGAACAAGTTCAAAAATGTTATGCTGAACATGAGGAAGAACTTCCTGACTGTGAGAGCTGTTCAGCAGTGGAACTCTCTGCCCCAGAGTGTGGTGGAGGCTCCTTCTTTGGAAGCTTTTAAACAGAGGCTGGATGGCCATCTGTTAGGGGTGATTTGAATGCAATATTCCTGCTTCTTGGCAGGGGGTTGGACTGGATGGCCCATGAGGTCTCTTCCAACTCTTTGATTCAATGATTCTATGAAATGGACATGTGTTCTGCTTCCTGAGAATTTACTAAGTGTTTTCTAGCTTTTTTCTTAGTTTGGTCAATGTAAGGAGAAACTGCTTCGTCTGTGCATGGACTTGATAATCACTTAACCAGTACCACATCTTGGGGTCCTTCCAGACAGGCTCTATATCCCAGGATATGATTTTCTGTTTATCCCTGATTATCTGACAGTGCGGACTCACATAATCCAGTTTAAAGCAGAAAACCTGGGATCAGATTCTGGGATATAGGGTCTGTCCAGAAGGGCCCTTAGATTCTGAGCGACATCGACTGCTTGTCAAAACAGGAAATGCATTGGAAGCAATCTTTCTAGGAAGTCAAGAGAATGGAAAGCTTGTGGGTCATTCATAACCATAGGGCAGAATCCATGAGGTTTTGTGGACTTGTTCCAAGCCCATTAAAATGAAGACAAATTGTGTAAATAGCATCCAGAGTCTGGGTAACAGCATTGGAGAGACTTTGGATGAATTCCTCCCATGACACATACAGAAATCCACTTAGGAGTGTGATGCTTTTGGAGAGCAAGTTGTCTGAATGTGAAGATCACTTATAAATGAAAACCAGCACTTCTGGAGATTCTCAGAAGCAATTTTTTGGAGGGATGGTAGTGGGTGGGCTTTCCCACCCATGATTTAGGGAAGGCAACACTTTGTTTTTGTGCAAGGGGAAAGGCCAGAGCTTTAGTGCATTTGAATGTGAAGTGCCAATAAGACTGGAACAAGTTCAGACGAGATTTTCATCCCTTTCTGTGTACCCGGCTAAAGCAGATCTCAGATGCCATGTTGCTGAAAAGTAAGCCTCACTTGCAGAGTTGGGAATTAAGATCTCACCACATCTAAGGTTACTTCTAATCCTATTACAAAAGTTGCATATTCTTTTATTATCTCTTCTGCATCTGGATTGTTCAGAATTGTACATGAATATACAGCTCTTCGTTTAGCCATTTTTAATTACCATCAGGAAGGAGTGGGTGGTTTTACAATTGTGTGTATAAGATATAGGGAACATATTGGCAAGGATCTGGAAATCTTTGCTGTCTAAGGATGCCTATAGCTATTCTTTAATGAGGAAAAATGGTCCTGCAATCACAAGAAACATTATTTCAGATGTTTCAAGGTTGATCTTGATCTGCTACTTAGGCGATCCCTCGTTGTCCGAGTAGGATTGTCTTCCAAGATCAGTGTACTGCTGGTGGGTCCGTAGGTGGCTGTGGAGCCCTATTCTTGACCTGCATGTTCTCCCGTAGTGAGGGCATTAGTTTCCAAGTGGAAAGCGGTCCCGGTCGGGGTTGGCTTGACGCACCTTCCTCCTGCCACGTTTATCTCTTTCGCCCTCCATTTGTGCCTCTTCAAGTTCTGCAGCACTGCTGCTCACAGCTGACCTCCAGCTGGAGCACTCAAGGGCCAGGGCTTCCCAGTTCTCAGTGTCTACGCCAGAGTTTTTAAGGTTGGCTTTGAGCCCATCTTTAAATCTCTTTTCCTGCCCGCCAACATTCCGCTTTCCATTCTTGAGTTCGGAGTAGAGCAACTGCTTTGGGAGACAGTGATCGGGCATCCTTTCCAGCCGAGTTGATGGCAGAGGACCATTGCTTCAATGCTGGTGGTCTTTGCTTCTTCCAGCACACTGACATTTGTCCACTTGTCTTCCCAAGAGATTTGCTGGATTTTCCGGAGGCAGTGCTGATGGAATCGTTCCAGGAGTTGCATGTGACGTCTGTAGACAGTCCACGTCTCACAGGCGTATAGCAGGGTTGGGAGGACAATAGCTTTATAAACAAGCAGCTTGGTATCCCTACGGATGTCCTGGTCATCAAACACTCTCTGATTCATTCGGAAAAAAAGCTGCACTCGCAGAGCTCAGGCGGTGTTGTATTTCAGTGCCAGGGTTGACTTTGTGGAGAGGTGGCTGCCAAGGTAGTGGAAATGGTCAACGTTTTCTAACGTTACACCATTAAGCTGTATTTCTGGCATTGGAGAGGGATTGATTGATGACTGCTGGAAGAGCACTTTGGTCCTCGATGTTCAGTGACAGGCTGAGCTTCTTGTATGCTTCTGTGAAGGTGTTTAGAGTGGCTTGTAGGTCTTCTTCTGAACATCAGCATATTGGAGTTCTATAACAGATGTTGTTGTGACCTTGGTTTTGGCTTTCAGTCTGCTGAGGTTAAACAGCTTGCCATCTGTCCGATAGATTATTTCCACTCAACAAGGTGAAGTATCATAGCGATGAAGATGGAGAATAAAGTTGGGTCAATAACACATCCCTGTTTGACACCTGATTCCACCTTAAATGTGTCACTTTGGGAGCCATTGCTGTCCCAGACTGTTGCCATCATGTCATCATGGAGGAGCCACAGGATGTTCACAAATTTGTTAGGGCACTAGATCTCTTACTTTTCTCCCCTATAGCTATGCAAAGACAATCCTTAATGTCTTCTCTCCGACATTCCTTCCCTTCTATGCCAGGAATGCTTCCAAGGTCAGATAAGTGCAATTTTGAAAAGACTACTCAAGTAAGACCTGAAGGCAAGGATTAATCTTCTATTGTAATGTAGTGGGGTTTGAGCATTGGACTATGACTTCAGAGACTAATGATCAAATCTCCACTTGGCCATGAAACCCATTGGGCAACCTTGGCCAGATCACACTCTCTATGCCTCAGAAGAAGGCAATGTTAAACCTCTTCACAACAAATCTTCCCAAGAAAGCCCTGTGATAAGGCTACTATAGATTAGAAACAACTTAAAAACACAACAGAGTGTATGTATGTCAATATATGTATGTCAATATATGCTCACTTGTAAGTGTAGAAGTCCATCAGGTTGTTCAACAAGCAAAAGAAAACTGCTTCAAAGATGCACCTCTATGTCTGACCATTACTTCCCACCCTGTTATATGTGATAACCTTCTGTAAAAATTGACATCAGTAATAATAGAACAGCTAAACCTTGGTGTGTGATAGCAGACAAAATCTCATGATTTGCCTGGACTGGAAGAGTGATTTGATCTAACTTCCTAAGAGGATTCAGAAGACCCTCTTTGAGGACCATTTTGGTGTGGTAGCTATCTGGGGTTCAGAGGGCCTATCACCAGAGATATTAAAACAGTTTTGTCGAGTGAAGCTTTAAGAATATGATGTTATCTATCAGATCTCTCTCTCCAAGGCACTAGAAGGAATAGTAAATGACTGTGAGAAGGTAGCCATTTATTGCCCCACATCTCCTGAGCAGAGCCTCTGGGACTGTAAGACTCAAGAATGAAGAACCAAGTCCTCACAGGGCTGCAAAGAAAATTGAGTGATAAAAAATAAAAAAGCACAAACCAACAGCAAGCTGAGCTTAATTTCTTCACAAAGAAAGATGCTGGCTCTGTAGCTATCAAAGAACGACTGAGATGTAAGCCAATCAGAAGAATATGGATTTCTGCTCTTTGACTTTCCACCTGATGTTCGGCTCACTTTTATACAGATTTTTCAGGTTTACACAAAAGTGTAAAAAGCAGCAAAAGAGTTAAGTATCAGCATGAAATGTTTTAGTGAAAGGCACCATCTGCAGGAGAGGACAACTGTAGTGAGACTTAGCCCGCTATCTGATTTAGAATCACAGAATCAAACAGTTGGAAGAGACCTTGTGGATCATCCAGTCCAACCCCATTCTGCCAAGAACCAGTAAAATCGCATCCAAAGCACCCCCAACAGATGGCCATCCAGCCTCTGCTTAAAAGCCTCCAAAGGAGGAGCCTCCACCACACTCCGGGGCAGAGTTCCACTGCTGAACTGCTCTCACAGTTCTTCCTAATGTTCAGGTGGAATCTCCTTTCCTATAGTTTGAAGCCATTGTTCCGTGTCCTAGTCTCCAGGGCAGCAGAAAACAAGCCTGCTCCCTTCTCCCTATGACTTCCCCTCAAATATTTATACATGGCCCTCATCATGTCTCCTCTGTCTTCTCTTCTGCAGGCTAAACATGCCCAGATCTTTAAGCCATTCCTCATAGCGCTTGTTCTCCAGGCCCTTGATCATTTTAGCTGCCCTTCTCTGGACACATTCCAGCTTGTTAACATCTCCTTCAATTGCGATGCCCAGAACTGGACACAGTATTCCAGGTGTGATCTAACCAAAGCAGAATAGAGAAGTAGCATGATTTCCTTGGATCTAGACACTATATTCCTATTGGCTTTTTTTACCACCACAACATTGTTGACTCCAAGATTTTTTTCACACGTATTTCTGTTGAGCCAGACATCCCCCAATCTGTCTTTGCATTTCATTTTTTTCTGCCTAAGAGGAGTGTCTTGCATTTGTCCCCGCTGAACTTCATTTTGTTAGTTTTGGCCCATCTCTCATTTGTTAAGATCGTTTTGAATTCTGCTCCTGTCTTCTACAGTATTAGCTCCCAAATTCCTCCCAATTTGATGTCATCTGCAAACTTGATCATGCCTTCTAGCCCTTCATCTAAGTCAGGGGTCCTCAAACTAAGGCCCGGGGGCCGGATGCGGCTCTGCAACGTAATTTACCCGGCCCTCGCTCAGGGTCAACCTAAGTCTGAAACAACTTGAAAGCACACAACAACAATCCTATCTCATCAGCCAAAAGGAGGCCCACACTTCCCATTGAGATGCTAATGTTTATATTTGTTAAATTGTTCTTAATTTTAATTATTGTATTGTTTTAAGTGATTTTTGCACTACAAATAAGATATGTGGTATGCATAGGAATTCATTCATTTTTTTTCAAATTATAATCCGGCCCTCCAACAGTTTGAGGAACTGTGACCTGGCCCTCTGTTTAAAAAGTTTGTGGACCCCTGATCTAAGTCATTAATAAAGATGTTGAACAGAACCAGGCCCAGGATAGAACCCTGTGGTATTCCACTTGTCACCTCTGGATATGTTCACTTAACCAATTACAATTTTGCCTAACCCACATTGGACTGGTTTGTTTGCCATGGGAGACCTTGTCGAATGCCATTTACTCAAGTGCCACACTTCATTTCTTTTTTAAAAAGAGCCCTATGGTCATAAACATTTACTTTAATTAGAAGTGAATGCAATCAATTTTATTCAGAGGTACAGACTTGAGGTAATCTGAATGATCAATATTAATGATAATAAATACAGCATAAAGTTATCCAGTCGCAAAGGAAGGAAGCAAAGGTCCTAAGAAAAAAACCCTCTGGAAAACCCATAACCAATTCATCAGCCCTGCACCCTGTCATTTTCCCCTCAAAGTCTTTACTTCCCCTTACAATAGAACATAAGGAAATTCAAAAACTAGATTATGTAATATTTTCTTTTAGAGCCAGGAATAAATGTTTTGGGCAAGGCATTCATGTTTCCTCCCCAAAGATGTTATTTTAATAAACTGGGAAGCCAAGAGTTGCCTCCAATGGCAGTGCTTTCACCTCTCTTGAAGAACCACAGTGCCTCTTTTAAAGTATTCACAAAACATTTTCCTTATGTATTTATTTGAAGAAGGCTCTGTAGCTCACTCTGAGGTGAAGACCATCTGAATACACATCATCGGTACATCATGCTTCCTTAGAGAGAAGCTTCATTTCAGTGAAGCTTCTCTCTCAAAAGGCTGACTGTCTCACTGGAAGCCTCCAAAACTCTATACAGGCTCAGAAGCCAATGCTTTTTGAGTCCAGCCCTTGGAGAAACCCACAGGTGGGGAAAGGGACCTACCAATTCCTCCTGCCTGTATTGCAGAGGACAAACTAACACTTGCAAAGCACTCTTTGGCAATGAAGAATTATTTTAAAGATTAGTTTTATTTGGAGAAAAAAAACAAGGGGTGGGGAAGGGGGAATTTTACATAATAAAAGACATCTCCCAGGAAGTCCACACAGATTACAAATCATTTTCATAGAAGATATTTTGTACAAATTTTACATGTCTTCAGAATGTGTAAAATGCACCTCAATCCATTTGTGAACCTGTCCTGATAGCAGAGAGAGAAAGAGAGAGAGATGCCAAGGGGACGGAGGGGAGGAAAATGCTTCTGGGGTATGCAAATCAACAGTATGCCTCCAGCGTAGCCCCCCTTCTCTCTGCATTTAATAGACTCAAAGCAATACTGCATTTGAAATCTATCTCTGCTCACAGTGGGGCCTCTTCCCCACCCTTTCCAATCCTGCCCATGGGAGATGGCAATGCTCTTTACATTTCAAAGGACTGACGTGAACTGTAGCTAAAATTTACTGAAATAAGACACCAACCACTGCAGCTTTACTATAAATTTCACCCAGTTGGGATTTGTTTCAAGAGCAAAAAATCAAACTGCTCTCCCCCCACAAACTATGTAAAATGCGTCAATTCCCCAATGAATGTGTGCGCCACCTCATAAAGTCAGACGCTCCTTCTAGCCAGATGTTCTACATCCACCATTGTATACAGGACTTCGAGAGTGGGCTATTAAAACTTTGTGCTACTTCAGTTCTACTCCCATGCTTCCCTTTAGCACAAGGAATAAGAATAAATGAACCCCAGTGCTAAACAAACAACACGAGATCTCACCCCAAAGTGATTTCTTCATAATGTCTGGTAATGATGGGGAATTGGGGCCAAAAAAATAAAAAAGTTCAGGGGAACAAAAGTCAGCCTTTTGCCATAAGAGCTGAAAAAAGTTTGCCAGTCACCGACATACCCAAGCTGGAGAAAACAAAGGAGGTAAACAGTCACATGATGCTACAGCAAAATATGCTCAGCTAGACCTTCAAAGACTCTGACTACTGTAAAACACTGCCCAAAATGTAAAAACTTTGCTATTTAAATTTATGATAAATGTGTGTAGTACTAGCTCAATGATTTAAAAAGTCTAGGAAGGGGGTAGGAAAAAAAGTCCAAGGAAATTTAATCATCCCCAGAAATTGCTCCCAGCAACTGATTCCTATAAATCCAATGGTTCCTTCATATATTACAGCCTCCTGCAGGGAGGATACTGAAAACTGATTCCATATGGTGATGCCTGTAAAACGGCTCTCTGCATGATTCAACCGAACTGCACCCTTCTCGCACTCAGCACTAAAAAGCCCTCATAAGTACAGATTGGGTTGTGATGGGTGAAAGATTGCACCTTTTGGCTGAACCATGTAGGAAATGGCTTTCTATACAACAGCTATTGTCAGCACCCTCCCTGTCAGCAAGGGTAGGAGTGCAGCTCTGAGACCTCCAAGAGGATGCCCTTGGTAGGAAAGCCTCAAAGCCTGGCCTTGCTTGTTTCTGCTGGATTTCAAAACTGTCTGGATTGTGGGAGAGCAACTGCTCATCACTCTCTCCAACATGTGCAAGGATACAGCCCCTACCTTGGAAGCCCCCTCACCCCTTCCTCCAGTTATTGATGCATGCTTGCTCTCTTTCCCCAGTGCTCTCAGGCTTTCAGAGCAAATTATTTCAGGTTACACTGCAGAAGTCAACCAAGCTGACAAAACAAGGAAAGCGATAGTCCTTAGCTGCCCAAGTCCTCAATACACACTCTCTCTGTCTCTCTCTCTCTCTCATAGAAACCTGGCCTGCAAAAGCACTAACCTCAGCTCTTTAACAGGAAGAACCTGGGGCTCTGGACGTGATTGGAAGCTGCGTGAAGTCACACTCAAGACACATATTGGGCCTATTCCTTTTGTCTGTTTGTTTTAAAGACACCTGCCATTTCCTCTCTTGCTACAATTTTTTTTTGAAAACAGGGATTTCTCCAGTTAGTTCAATACTTTATAGGCTGCAGCAGCATGCAAGAGAAATTGTATCATTTTTTCATTTTTGTTTTTTAAAGAAAGATTTTAAGAAAGGTCTCTCCAAGGAGATGTTGACTTGTAGGCTTTTATTTTTTTTCTGTCTTGTCTGAATAAAGGTTTGGTTTTGCTCTCCAAATGTTCCGGGGCGGCAACTGGTTAGGAGATGACACAGAGGGACTGGAGAATTTAGTCGGCATACTCATCTCCCTCAGCTTCATCGTCACCATCCACTGACAAAGCAGCATACTTGCTAGCATAGCTAAATTTCTGCAAGCGAGAAAAAGCAAAAAGGTTGTGTTAAATACCATGTAAAAACAGACACAGGACACATAGGGCTGCTCTATGGGAGTGTTAAAAACAGAACAGTTCACTATCATATGCTATTATGATTCTACAGCATCACCTTTAAATAAACCATATGCAGAAAAGAAGATGGACAGCAAGACTCTCCAAATCTGATGGACTAAGAAAAACCATTATGGAATATTTTATCAACCCAGGTTGATAAAATTTGACTTGGGAGCCCTCGGTGGCACAATGGGTTAAACCCTTGTGCCAGTAGGACTGCTGACCAAAAGTGGATTGAGCTCCATCTGTCAGCTCCAGTTCCCCATGTGGGGACATGAGAGAAGCCTCCCACAAGGATAGTAAAACATCAAGACATCTGGGCATTCCCTGGACAACGTCCTTGCAGATGGCCAATTCTCTCAGACCAGAAGTGACTTGCAGTTTCTCAAGTCACTCCACACACACATACACAAAATCTCCTGACTTTCCTGTTTTGGTCCCTATTTAACATATATTGATTTGCTTTTTAACTTTTACTTTGCTAAACCTTTTTAGTAGTCCCTCCCATTACAGGAAAGCACAGAAACAAGAACTTGGTGCTTATTAAAACTCATTCTTGCCTCCCAGTTTCTATGAGTCACTGAGCATAAATAATGGGGGAAGTGACTTATGTAAATAAATAATGGTATTACCCACTGCCAGAGCTGAAACAGCATAGAAAGCTTACTTATACCAAATTGGCCTTTCCAGAACGGTATCATATTTCCTTGACTGAAGGAGGATGAGACTCTCACATCCCAGCTTCTCTTAAATGTCAAAACTGAACCAAGGGCTTTTCATCTATCAAACATTGTGATCCATCACCGTTAGAGAAGTTTTGGGTAAAGTTGTAGTAAGCTCTGGTTCTTCTGTTCCAGTTCATAGTTTAGAAAACTGACATTTGGCTCCCTATGAAGACATTAGAGGTAACTAACTTTATGAGGGGAAAAATGCAATAGTAATCAATGTCATAGGAACCAGAACTATAACAGTTGCTAAGCATTACAACACCACAGCATCTCTAAGAATGGCCTTTGATTTTATTTTATATTTCTTTCGATTTTAATTTTGTTTTAATGGACATTTATTTGTACCTGTTTTAAATTTGCACAATTTAAGGGCCGAGGAAAAGGTGGAATATACATATTTATTTATTTCATTTATTTCAAACATTTGTACCCCACCCTTCTCAAACCCTTGCAGGGGGACTCAGAGCATCATACAAATAATGAAATATGGCTTCTTGTCCATTTTAAGCCCAACCGAGATGTAAGTTTGTAATGGGAGTGAGCTACATAAGGAAAAAAGAACTACATTCTAGTAAGTTCTGGTTTAATTACAAAGACCCACCACCTGATTTCCTGCTAAAAAGACTTAAACAGCAGCAGATCATTGCTTACAGGGGTAGGGTTCTCTTCAAATGTCTTTGGCTCAGATCTTGAGTCAAGCTCTTTCTTGATTTCTTTCCTGAAAAGAAAAAAAATAGCACCAATTGGAGGTTTGCACAGAATGTGAGCCAACAGGAGCATTTATTTCAAGAACAAACAAATGCAACCACGAATGACATAGGAACAAATTCAAAGCTTGAATAGTGTAACATGAAATGGATACCTATCTGAGTCTTGCCAATGATCTCTGCTGCCTCCATCTCCAGGAGAACGGCTAGAGCTCCCACTTCTCGCTTTAGGAATACTCTCCTTTCCACCATCGGGTCTGTTTTCATCTCCTGAAACAAGTGGGGAGAAAAAAATCCTCATTATTCTTGACCACAGCAACCTTCTATCTAAAGGAATTACAAGCTAATTCCTCTGTCTTTTATGCCTACTTAGTCCACTTGGTTTACCTGCTGTTTATTAACATCCCAACACTAGCAGCACACCTATCTCAAATTAACATCCATTTCAGTTAGATTTATAGCATGCCTGAACTTGCTTTTTGTTTGACCGTCCCTGTTTTTTATATATAAAGTACATAAAATAAATTTGATGAGCAGAAGTTCGTGTAAATTTCTGTAATTTGAAAGGAAGAGCACTTCTAAGAATGTTCTATTTCCATGTCATATCTCCCATTTTAAACTTTAGTGTCTGATAGTTTTTCCTATAATCACTTCTTAATGAACCCAGGGCTTCAATTACTCCTGATCAGTTTCTGTACTAGCTGTTGTGTTGTTCAACATAATAAAATAGAATAGGAACCTGCCTGTGGGAGCCTACACTGTCCCTGCCTCCAATGAGAGGATATTAAGGGTGGAATCCCATCTACCTGAAAGTAAGGTCACTGAACTAAGTGGAACTTCTGAATAAACAATCCTGGAAGGGTGGGATAAATTCCTCTTTTCAGACAGGAATTTCAGACAGGAAAATGCTGTATCATACCACTTGCTATTTCCCAGTCAAACCATCACATTTAGTAATTATTAGAATCTATTTATATAAATAAAAATGTAATGTTCGTTTGTGGGATTAACATAACTCAAAAACCACTGGATGAATTGACACCAAATTTGGACACAATACACCTATCAGGCCAACAAGTGACCACCACACACAAAAACACTGAAAAACACAGCAGAAGAGACCTTAAAATCCAAAAAATAAATTACAACACACGCGCAAAACCACACATATAGACATATACAGACATATACACACAAAAAACACATATATACAGACTGGGCCACAGCAATACGTGGCAGGGGACAGCTAGTTAAAAATATAAGAGAAGCCTCCTGCAAGTAAGACTGAAAAGGCACTGAACTGGGAATCTATAAGATTTGTACATGGAATGGCTAAGTCTATGTAAACGGATGAGGAATTTGGATTGGTAGACATTGGTTTTATATTGATTTTTATAGCTTTATAGTTTTTATGGATTTTATATGTATTTTGATGTGTTTTAATTGTTTTTTATTGATATATGTATTTCTATATGGCACCTAATTGTTGCTGATCTCTACGCCGACCTGAGTCGCCTTTGGGCTGAAACGAGTAGGATATAAATGCCGTAATATATCTATCTATCTATCTCATCCATAAAGGAGGACCTTCTTGAGCCTCACTGCCTTCGAATACATGCTTGTTATGGGAATAAGAAGTGGCTGTCTAAGTGGCTAATGCATGGCTCCAGAACTCCCTTGCCAAAAAGGCTTGACTTGGCCCCTGTTATCTCCCTATAAGCAGACCAAGACGGTTTTTTACACACACGCCTTCCATGCTGATAAAAGAGTTTTAACTGACTGGATGCTGCTATTTCTTTTGCACTCCATGTATTTTACATTGTCTTTTTATTTTCATGCCTTTACGTTGTTTTCGTTTTATATGAATTTTACTACTGTGAAGAGTTTTCTATGCCATTGTTTCAGCCAAAAGGCAGAACACGAAGTAAATAAATAAGGCGAACATGCAGTGAAATCAAGATAAAGAGAACAGGCAAAAGCTTCTCAAACTAGAGTGAATTTATAACTGCCTCTCAGTTAACATCTTAAAGAACTCTGCTGCCCCCTTCTGGAAAGACAAATAATTAAAATTTGGCTGATTTCATTCTTTTTAAAATATATATATATTTTATTGGTTTTCTTAGAATACATCAATACATCAATACCTTCAATACTCTTATATTCCATCCTTAATTCATTACATCAACTCTAAGTGTATATATATCTTGTGTGTGTGTATGTGTATGTGTGTGTATATATATTCACCTCTGTGCCCCCCCCCCCACTTCAATTTACATTCTTTCTGTAGTTAAAGAGCTATGCTATTGATTGCTTTTGTTCTTATAAGGGAGACACTGACTTCACTGGGCTGACCATGTTGTCCGAATGCCCAATCATTGTCTCCCAGAGCAATTACTTTACTCTCTGTTCAAGAAAGGAAAATGAAGCCTTGGTGGACAGCAAAAGAAATTTAAAGATGGCCTTTAAGCTAATCTTTAGGAAAATGTGGAATAAACACCAAGAACTGGGAAACCCTGGCACTCAATCATTGTAACTGAAAATCAGCTGTTACCAGCAGTGCTATGGCTACTGAAGAGGCATGAATACAGAGTGAAAAGGAAGGCGTATGAAGCAAACCCTTGTTGTGACTGTCTTCTATCTGGAAATCTATGTCTTTACCCGTGGAAAACAATCACACTCAGCCATGAGTAATATCAATTAACAGAGACAATATGATGTAGTGGAATAACCATTGGAGTAGGCCTGCAGGAGACCAAAGATTCCACCTTTGCTCAGTCATGGAAACCAACTGGATGACCTTGGGTGAGTAATAATAATAATAATAATAATAATAATAATAGCTATTTCTATCCCACCCTCTCTCCAAACAGGACTCAGTGCGTCTTAAACAGCAGAAAAGCACAGGAATAAAGCATGATACATACACTCTCAGTCTCAGAAGAAGGCTGCACTAAACCACTACTGAATACATTCTGTTAAGAAAACCATAGGATAGGGTCTCTATAAGTTGAAGTCAACATGAAGTCACCCTAGCATCAAGAGCAATTGCAAAAGTTGTGGATTTATTGACTGGTTTTCTTTTTATTTATATTTTTAACTGCCTTGAAGACATTGTTCTTCAGCTTATCCTCATTTAAAACCAATCTATTTTTCAACGTGCCACAATTGAGACACTGGGTAATTATCGTAGTTACTCCTGATTGGCAGGGATGTGAGGGATCTGCACATCATGAGCGGCAACCCACATTTCTGAAACAAAAGATGGAAGTGCTATGATTCATACCCAACCAAGCCACCTAGGCAGTTGAGACATACATACGGCATATACTTAAAAACAAGCCGAGTATTTCAGCCCTTTTTGGGGTGCTGAAAAAGCCCATCTCGGCTTATTCTTGAGCCAATTCAGGGTGGGAGTCTGAGTCTGAGGGAAAAATCTCTGAAGCCGGCTGGCGTTGGGCTGCATGGAGCGGACCGGAGGAGGAGGCTGATGTTACTGCTGGTCCTCCTCCTCCTCTAGCCCGCTCCATGGAGACAGACAGGTCACTGGTCAGGGCAAGGGAGGGGAGTGGGGCACTCTGCACATGCCCTGGTGCACCCTGTCTGTCATCTTAACATGCCGAGCTGGAGGGCGGGTGCCTGCAATGAGGAGGAGGACATGGAAGAGCTGGGCTTCTGTGAAGGAAGGCAGGAAAGATGGAAAAAAGGAAGTTCCCAGGCCAAAGCAAGAAGGCCAGAAGCAGGGAGGGAGGGCAGGAAGGGATGAGAAAGGGGGTGTGGCCTGGTGCAAGCTTCAGCCTTCCTGGAGCCTTGCAAAAGCATTTCCTGGAAGCAAGAGGTGCTTTCATTGTGCTTTTGCAAGGCTGCAGGAAGGCTGAAGCCTTAGTATTTTATTCTGTACATGTGGCCTGCTCACTGTTACTGTGTTATGAATGATTTTATTTTAATTTTATATTTTTTGCTGTATTTTTATGTTTTATGTAATTTATTATGTCATTGTTTGTTTTTGACTTCTTTTATTGTATTGTGTTGTAGGGCCTGGCCTCATGTAAGCCGCCCCAAGTCCCCATCGGGGAGATGTTGGTGGGGTATAAAGTTTATTATTATTATAATACTTCAAATGTTATGCATTTGAATTTTTAGGATTTTAAGTTTTAAGGATTTTATGTTGGGGCCTTGAGTGGGGAAAGGAAGAATAAAAATCTCCAATGTAAAAAAATGTAAAAAATGTACGCACTTCACACAGAAATATTATGTACATCCTAAACATTTCCAATGTAAGGAAAGGGAGGCTGCATGCACACAGAGTGTAAATTCTCAGCTGTTCATCCACTGCTGCTTCTCAAAGGCTGCTGCACTCTAGTCTTACCTTTCCTTGGGGTATTCTTAGGGAGCACTCCATCTTCCGGTGACAGGGATGGCATTGCCTGGCTGCCACTGCATGGAAATACAGGTAGAACAGTTGTTATTTCCTAAAACTATACATGTTGAGGAACTTGGTTTTTGCTCCAAGAGTAAATTAGACGTATGTTGAAGGTTTCATTCCTCATATACAGGCTGGAACCATGTACCTCCTAAATGTTGGTCAATTACAATTCCCAGCAGCCCTGACTATTGGCACTCCTAGCTTGGGCTGATGGTATTTGGGAGTTAAACACCTTCTGGATAGCTGTGTGATCCCACCCCTGCTCTAGTGAAAATCTACCTTTTAACCTTTATAAATTGCAAATAGCCAGTTTAGGCCTAAAATAAAGAAACTGGCTTCAGAGCTGAACTGAATTCAGTACAAGCATCAGGAAGGTCTTTCTCAGAAGCCAACATGTGCTACATAGGAAACAATCCAATCACATCCTTTACCCAAGAAACAAACCCTATACATTTTTCAAACTGATATTATTATTATTATTATTATTATTATTATTATTATTATTGCCTTTTAGACAAGTAGGCTTGTAGACATCAGTGGTAAGCTTGCCCTTAGACTTAAACATTTAAAAAGGACACTCAAGAAAAGAAGGATGGAAAAGGAACAACATGTAGCCACCAACACCAGCTCACCTCTGTTCAATCCTGCTCTGAAAGTCTATGCATGTACATTTAGTTTAAAAATTCTCTACTGTTTAACTCATGGCTCTACATTTAATTCAAAGGCATGAAGGATGTGAAGCTTGGTTGCTCATAGCCTGCACAAGAGTAGCAATTGCATGCAGTCAGTTGTGGGAAGAACATTAACCAATATGAGCATCTTTGGCTCTATTAAACACAACCCCAGAATCCTCAGCTGAAGCCACGGAGCTCTAGTTCAAAAAGAGTGGGGATTTTTCCTAACTGATGGAGGGCATGTGGCCTGGAGCTCCTCCCAATTTCTCAAGAGTAAGAGAAGCAGACTGCATATGCAAATTAAGTCAAGGGCTTGTATATACAAACTGAATGAGCTAAAGGAAACAGGAGCCACTTAGCAAAACAAGCTGAAGAAACAAACTCAAACAGAATCCAATCTCTTATGGGAACCAGATGAGGAGCAGACCAGCAGAGACCTTTTGTTGCTTCAAACTTTGTGACTGTGTATCAGTAGTTAATAACAGTCTGCGTACATGCTTGGCCTGCATTATAATTACAGCTTTAGAGTTAATTTCAAAATCCCATTTCATTCCATACACACTAAGTTGTAACAGTTCGCCTTTTCAAAAGAAGCCTAGAATTTATTTTTGTTACAGATGAAACATGACAACATGTTAAAAACGGAAAGTGGCTATCTGAATAAATGCCAACAGAGAAGCAGACAACTGGGCCACTTCAGTTCACAGTAATTTGTGTGTTATGTTCATGAACATCAAGAATGTCAGATTGCAGAGTTGTATTATCTCAACAAAAGGGTCAGATGCTTTATGGTCCTCTTGGCCAAACATGTATGCAGACCGTACATGACTGTAATGCCCAACACCTCAGATAAGTGGACATACTGGCGGGGGCAAATGGCAGTTGCAGTCCATGAACAGTTACAATCCACTCATGATCCGCCCTATTCTTATTCCACAATTATGAATTCAACTTTACAATTTAGGAGTTATTTTGATTCCTAACCTAACCCAAAAACAGTTCCTAGTATATCCTACCCTTCAAGTCATTCTTTCTGCAACCTTGTTGTCAAGACCCAGGCCAGGCAGCAAGACAGACGCTGAGTCTCAACACTTGTTCTCCACAAGCTTTACATATTTTAAAACCGTAATTTGGAATCAACAGGATTCTATCAAGTCTTTAAAGGTAATCTCTGTGTGGGAGAGACATACTCAAGGGCATGCCCCAGCCTCCACAGACCCTCACCTTGTGGGGGAATGCTGGTCTGAGTCGGAGCTCTGTGAGCGTGCTGGGTGCGAGTTGCTGCTGCGTTTCACCCAGGCATTTTCTTTAGGTGGAGGAGCTGGCATCACCTTCAGGGGAAGCTTCTCTTCTCTGGGAGACTTGGAGGTGGGAGACAGACCTTCATCGTCTTTGCTGATGCTTTCATTTTCCAATGATTTCTCACTCTCCCTCCTCCGTGAGGCTAGAAAGCATGACAATATGTGAGTAAAGTAGGAGGGCTTCCGTTTTGTGACTGAAAGCAAATTCTTCTGGATCACCTTTCAAGCATTTCCGAACTTGCTGACAATGCTTCAGCAATACTAAGTAACACTGTCAGTTTACACATTGTATATTAAAAATGCAAACAAGGTAAAAACGAAGATTAGAAAACAATTAAATATTTGTGTCATGCCATGGATATAAAGTTAAAATATGGTTAAATACAATTAATACAACAAAAGCCCACCCCCCACAAAAAAAAATCCTACCCACAACCTCCCAAGCAGCCTGTTCCTCATCAGCCCTCAAACGTCTGGGAGCAAAAATATGTCTTGATTTGCCTGCAGAAGGTCAGCAGTGATGGGGAAATCCTAGTCTCTCTTGGGAGGGGGTTCCATAGTCTGGGAGCAGCCACCAAAAAGTCCCTCTCACACACAGCACAGCATAATGCTTTTGAGCGGGTGGTGGGACTGAGAGAAAGCCCTCCCCAGATAATCATAGACTTCTAACAACTTTGTCGAGGGAGATACGGTTCTTCAAATAACCTGGCCCAAGCCAAAAGAGAGTTTATACTGTGCTGTGTGTGATAAGTAATTTAGCCCAGCCCAGCAGTTCACTCCAATATCACTGTCTGTAGTGGGTACTATGAAATGGATGATGAATTAGCGAAGAAGGGAATAATAATCTTTCTAGAAGCCTTTTTGTTTTCTTTTGTTTTTTTGCGAAGAAACCCAGTCCCATCCTCCTGCTTTCTCACCTGTTGAAAACCTCAAATTTTCACCCAGCAAGCAGAAAAACAGCAACCCATGTGCAAGAGAACAGTTGTCCACAGTTACCATCCTCTTTATCCCAGAACCCCTGACACGATCAATTGCATAGCTGTCCTTTTTCAAGATTGCCTTATCCTTAAAACACATTTTAGCCACGATAAATTGTGTGTTAAAATACTGCAGAACACTATTTCTTCCTAATAGGATAACTGGTTGCTGGTTTGGTTTGCTAAAATCTGAAGACAACTGAGATCGAAGCTCTATGTGGAGAGGCAAATGTAGTGACAGGGGAATTTCACATCCCTGTTCTCAAAACATACTTCTGGCACAAAACCGCAAAGGTTTCTATGGTTGTAAATCTCTGTGAAATAAAACTGTCTTTTCACGGTTGTTATTTTATCACATGTTTTTATCTGCTGGGCACCCTTTATAAATTAAGAAATTATCACTAAAATGATCAAGGGTCTGGAGAGCAAGCCCTATGATGAGCAACTTAAAGAGCTGTTTAGCCTGCAGAAGAGAAGACTGAGATGAGACATTATGGCCATGTATGAATATATGAGGGAAGTCATAGGGAGGAGGAAGCAGGCTTGTTTTCTGCTGCCCTGGAAAGTAGGACGTGGAGCAATGGATTCAAACTACAGGAAAGGAGATTCCACCTGAACACGAGGAAGAACTTCCTAACTGTGAGAGCTGTTCAACAGTGGAACTCTCTGCCCCAGAGTGTGGCAGAGACTCCTTTTTGGAGGCTTTTAAGCAGAGGCTGGATGATCATCCGTTGGGGGTGCTTTGAATGCGATTTTCGTGCTTATTGGCAGGGGGTTGGACTGGATGGCCCATGAGATCTCTTCCAACTCTATGATTCTATGATTCAAGGTAATGTTACATTGCTCCCATAGTTCTACGCCCAGCTCCAAGTGAGTATTCAACTGAATGCAGTACCTTCACATTTCACTGAAAATGCAACCAGCTTTCCCCCGCTAACAGTCTCAAAATGAAAATTATAAATCAAATAAGGGGCTGGGTATTATATGAGAATGGCATGTTGCTATTCTTCTGAATGAATAGGCTTCCAAAAGCCTGACCACAAAAGAATGGCACTGCACTCTGGAAAATACAATGGATAACTTGCCTTTCTTCCAATTTCAAAGGTACAGAAATGAATTGGGATTTGCTTGGCAGAAGTACAGTCATCACTGCTATCTCCTCAGCTCCACAGTTGGGTGGAAGGCTGGGGGTGTTTGATAGCTGCACAGCCAAGGAATATGGATGCAACTTGGAAATCCACGGCTGACTTAACAAATCCTTTCCACCAGTGCAGAGTACAAGTACACTTTAACATGGCTAAAGGAATATGTTCCCCAATATCTTTAGCCTGCATTTTCAAGCTGTGGTACTCCCTGATAAGACCAGCCCAAAACTGCTAAGTCCTATTAATAAGTCTACAGCATAAACAAAAACACAGTGAAATTAACCATATAACATGTCTAACTCCCTTCCTGAGGGATCTTCTCTCTAACATGGAGGCTGTATTAATATGCAAATACACTGACTGCAACCTGCTTATTCTCTGAACAGATCTGCTGATGAGTTTGGGTTCTAAATAACAGCAAGCTATAAAACATTAATATTGTTGTGTATTATAAATCCCTATATCCCCCATTTTTCAAATGTATACACACAGTGAACTTGCCTGATAGATAAAATGCAATACAACAAGATTGGTTATAATTAGGGTAAATAGCAGGGCTGATCAGAAACATGCTTGTATAACTTGCTTGACAGAATTGCAACTTCACTTCAACTTACTTCTCCCTGTTGGGCCCGTCCCCACAGAAGGAGTTGTACTACCAGTTTGTGAGGACTCGCTCCCAGTCCGTGACCGCTCTTGATTATCTTCACTACGCCAGCTGGGGTGCCTAGAGCATACACAAAGTAGCAAAGGTTACCTAGGCTATTTATGAAACACTGGAAAAATCAGGCACAAATAACTGCATGCAAAACCATAGTTAAATCTAATGGAACCAATGCTCAGTGTGGATGGGAAAATGTTTTCTTTATACAAAGCTTAGATGAATCACATCGTGGGAAAGATGTTCTTTGTGCCTACATTTTCCATAATTTCTGGAGTCGGTATAATCTGTTGTGACATTGGTGGCGGTCTGCACACTAACATTTTCAGGACCTGGCCATGGGAAATTGACTACATGACGTAATGCTTTTATTCAATATGGCAAGGGTTTGGTTTGAAAAAAGTACAGAGAGCAAGGGATGCTTGTATCAAGTTATACTGAATAGAAATTAAGGCTACATTGTTTGGCGCGCGGGGGGGGGGGGGGGGATCAAATCGCAATTGTAGGCTTGGTCTTGTAGCTGCATAGCCTTAGCCTATCTTTGTGGTTTGGAAAACAACACAGTTTATATAAACTTGGGAATTGCAGACATCTACACTCAGCAGTCCTGCTTGTGCCGGCAGGACTGCTGACTGAAAGCTCGGCAGTTCAAATCCAGGGAGCGGGGTGAGCTCCTGTCTGTCAGCTCCAGCTTCTTATGTGGGGACATGAGAGAAGCCTCCCACAGGATGGTAAATATCCAGGCCTCCCTTGGCCACGTCCTTGCAGACGGCCAATTCTCCCACACCAGAAGCGACTTGCAGTTTATCAAATAGTTCCTGACATGAAAAAAAAACTATATTGAGCCTGAATCATGCCAGATTAAGGTTTGCATGCCACTCAACATGCTACTGCCCCCTACTGGGATTGTTCACACGACAAACCCATCCTTGTTACTCACCGTTCTCTGGGACGTCGTTCCAGTCTGGGTTTATCGTCTTCCAGTTGACGCTGCAGCTTCTCTTGCTCCTTCTGTAGCCTCTCTTCTACTTCACGCTCCCTTGCAGCAGTGTCCACTGGCTTAGCCCCCCCAAAGATGGAGGCGGCACGGCTAGACTGACTAGCAGGCGCCACGGATGTATCTTCCTCCTTAGGGGTGCTCCGGGGCTTCAGGTTCAATTTCGGCCTCTGAGTGGGACCTTAAAGGGAAAGCAGGAGAGAGAGTTGGGCAAAATGAACAGTGCAGAAACAGTAAATGGAAAAGTAGACAAGTGACTGTAACACAAAGAAAATCTAACAGCAAGAAAATTATGAAAATCCCAAATGAGTGGGAGAGAATTAAAGATTGGCTTGCACATCCCATTTCCACCAAATGAGGATTCTGAAAATACACACAAGTCAGGACAAAACCCAGAGACCAAAAAGAGCCATAGAATTATAGAATGACCCTTTAACCAAAAAAAGCAATTAACCATTCTGCATATATTTTCCTTCAACCATGTGTTCTGTCAGGATATTGTATATATTAATGTGGGGGTGTAATGGAAGAGAAGAAAAAAGTTGGAGACAAAGGAATTGCTGTAGATGGCCTAGAGTCAAATTCAAAACAATTTGCCCTCACCACTGCCATTTAGGAGTGCAACTAGAATTAATGGAAGAAAAACTACTGTAGCAATACACAAAAACCACAGCATCAAAAAGGTCCTCTTTTCTGGATTTACCTCTATCATCCCGTCGGCTGTCATCCCTGCTATAGTCATCTCGTGAACTGCTCCACCGATCACTCCGGTCATCCCGCCTATCGTAACGGTCCTCATAACGGTCCCCACCGCCCCTGAAATCATCATCACGGCGGTATCCACTGCCAAAGGCTCTTCTGCTACTGCCTGACCTTGAGTCAAAGCCTGCAGGGAAGTGAAGTCACAGTGATTTAGAAATCTGAGAAGCCACGAGACAGCTATGAAAAGATTTCCCCAGGAGCATAACCACATAGTTAAAACAAGCTGCTACTAGCAAAATAAAACAACGCTAAGGGAGCAACATTTCAGGTGTAGATAAATACCGCAGAAATACTGCATATAACTTCTACATAAGGATAAAAAAACATTCCTCCCACTTCAGTTGAAAACCTTGCCCAAAGCAAGGTTTAATGAATATTCAGTAGTTGGGACTTCAGTCATGTGCAATATCATGTAATCCTGACTTCAGAGATTAGGTCATTCAAACATGGAAAAAACACATAAGAAACCAGGAACAGTTAACAGCTAGAAGAGATCCTTTCATGGTCAATGTACCCCTAAACAATACAATATCCAGGTGGTGGAAAAGTGCTGCAGACAGAGAAAAGCATGAAAGTGTACCATCTCCCTCCCTCTCTCTTTCTCTTTATATATATGTGTGTGTGTGTGCAGGAAATAGTAGCATAATTTACTTCCACAATTTACTTCCACTGCTAGACCAACAGGTGAGCTTGAAACACAAAAGCAAAGCAAAACCCATTTGTTATAATTCAAAGAACAAATTTTCTACCAGCTCAGAACAGCTTCTCTACCAATAATTTCCCAATTATTTTCAGCTTCAAGAAAGACCTTCCAACGTCACCTCACCATACACACAAAAAGGACTGTACTCCAATAATCTTAGCAACAGGAAGGGGACATGAAAGAAAGACAGCAGAGCAAGAGAAGCAAATTGTAGATCAGATATGCCTACATGAGATTCCATTTAATTTCCTGGCCTACAAACAAAGCATATGACTCAAAGTACCTCCTCTATCATAATCCCTACTACGGTCATCATAACGATCTCTGCCACCAAAACGGTCCATCTCTCTTCGGGGACCATCACGGTACCGATCCGAATCATAACGGTCACGGTCCCGATACCCTAAAAAAGAAAAGAAACTTATACTTGTAACAGTCGGATTTTAAATTTTAATTACCTTTAAAATAGGCAGAAGACGAGGAACAGGCAAGTCCTATCCACCTCACGGTTGACATTCTTACTGAATTATATATGAAAGCATTTAAATTGTACATTCTACTGAAGTTCAAAGTAGGCAATATGGCTAAAGCAGGTGTTAAAAGACAGGTGTTCTTTGACAAGTCATGTCAAAAGTATCTGAATGTTATTAAAATTGACAGAGTCTGGATCAGAAACAGTAAAATTAAATTAAATATTAAAACGTAAGGTAAATGTAAAGGTTTTCCCCTGACATTAAGTCTAGTCATGCCTGACTCGGGGGTGGTGCTCATCTCCATTTCTAAGCTGAAGAGCCGGCATTGTCCGTAGACACCTCCAAAGTCATGTGGCCAGCATGACTGCATGGAGCACCATTACCTTCCCGCAAAAGCGGTACCTATTGATCTACTCACATAAGCATGTTTTTGAACTGCTAGTCTGGCAGAAACGGGGGCTAGCAGTGGGAACTCACCCCCCTCTAAACTATCTCTAAACCATCAACCTTTTAGTCAGTAAGTTCAGCAGCTCAGTGGTTTAACCTGCTGCACTACCAGGGGGCCCAAATATTAAAATATGTATACTTTATTTTTAATTTTTAAAAGTCAATGGTACAAGAGATCACAATCTAATCTTGTAACAGGTAGGCCCTTCAACTGAGGAAGGTAAGTCAGAAGATCACAGTAAACTTAGTTTTAAACCCATATATAGGAAGCCAGAAAAGGATGAGAGAAAACCTAGCATGATTGGCAGTGAACATCTGCATAGCAAACAAGCAAGCCACTCATGTACTTACTGTCTCCAAAGCTGTCCTCTCCCCTGCGGGGAGGGTAGTCATCAAAGTTATCCGTAGCAGGGCGAGCCCTCCAGTCAGACTCAAATCTTTCTGAATCCCGGTTGCGATCACGGTCTCTACCAAAGGAGCGATCATCCCGATCTGCAGAAGGGAAAAAAAAGAGACTCAGGTGTTAAAAGCAATCACTTAGTCCAATGATTCAAATATTTCTACAGAGGATATTTTAAAATCCTCATAATCAAAATAGATGTTGTTACACCATTCATAAACAGAATGTATTGCTCCATTAAAAACTGGTTGCAGGAAATACTTATTTTGGTCAGGGCTAAACATGTGCCTCCTTCTAAATCACTGCGATAGAAAGGACAATGGGAAACAGGAGTAACCTATTTAATTTACAAAGCAATAATCCCTGTATGGCATTTTATAGCAAGACAATACAATGTTCATACTTGAGGTAGAAGGTTGCTGGCTCAATATGTTCTTGGCAGCTATGCAGCCATCATTTTTCTCTACTCACCAACATCAGACAGGCTGCTTTAAACAGAATCGTGGGCATTTCCAATGGTAGCTAGAGATTAACATTAGAGTTCCACCGGGGGTGGGGGTGGGGGTGGAATACTGCATTTCTTAAGGAAGTAGCCATATTGAACAGAAGGGCAGGTGTATAAGATAAAGTATGCTTATGACAACAGTGATTTGGTGAAGGAAGATCGAATGCGATCCCTCCATTTCTATATACATTTATCCTGGTCCCTGATATTCGATAGACAGCCACAGAATACCCCAACAATCTAGTTTCCAAATTATTTCTTTCTAGAAGAATGCAAACCACATAGCTTTCCAGATGTTTTTGGAATGCAAGTCTATGAAGCCTTGGCCAGCACAACCAATTGTGAAGAATGCTGGGAGTGATTGTCCAACATCTGGAAGGACACATAATTCCACCTCTGGATTATGTACACATTATCCTAACCCTTGAAAAAAAATCACCTCTTTGCATATTAGTTTGTGACCTTCTTGACCTGCCTTGTGAAATTTTCTAGGCCTCTCATCAATGAAATTGTACTAGAAAAAAAGAATAAATTCTTTTGTGCTAGTAGATAGATAAGGGGAAAGTTATTGGTTTCATAGCTTCTTTGCAGGTTTCTATACATAGATTTAACTGGTACAAGACAACCTCTATTTACTGAGCCAAAGTTCTTACCTTTATCCTGAGCTTGATCAGCAACATCCACTCGTATTCTCCTATTTCCTAGAGACTTGGGAGAACAAAGAAACATTAGCTTACATCCAAAGAATAAAGTGTCCAAGGAGCTTAAAGTCATCTGTAGCTAATCCACGAACTAATACTAAGTAAATGGATGCTCCGGCAGCTATAAAACTTTGCAGAAACTACTGTAGAAGAGAAACTTGCATAAGATCTATGCATGCTTTACTAATAACCACACTTTAATGACTATTACTGGCTTAAAGTTACATATAAAGATCAACAACAAAAAAAGATTCTAAGTATAGTACAAATTACGTGTTCTCTTTTACTAGACTAAAAAGAGTTTCAGAAAACACCATCCAGACTTTAGTGCCAGGATAATTTGTCAAGCATCTGGAGATAAAGCAAAAATAATTAATCTAAGCTAGCTAAGGCAGAGTACATCATCTACAAATATTATTTTCCTGGTGGAAATCGGCATCATTTTTCCAGCTTGTCTGCTCTACTTTGCCAAAATTACACCACATGCCTCATAATAAACCAGCTTCGCCATTTACAAGAAATAGACTTGGGTAATTTAATCTGTGTTTGAGTCAAACAACTGCTGTGCTGTTTCCCCACAATTCAATTGCTTCTATTCCACTGGGTAGGAAGGCAGGAGGAAAAGACATGCATGCATGGAGTATAAAGGGAAGTCAGAATGAGATTAAAAGAATTAACTCCACAAAAGACAGAGTGCTATTACTCTGCAGGCCTTAAACGATTGAACTTCTGAATGTGAATAACTTTTGAAACAGACCTTTTGATTTACTCTTATCATTCAGAGTCAATGTTGTTGTTTTTATTTGACTGAATCTCAAAATCCAATTAAAAATCTTTAAAGGGTTTTGGGGTGGGAGACAGTATTCAATGTGTGCCAAGCTTCTTCACAGATCAGTATTTCTTTCTTTTTGTAAGCCCTGGCAGAAATTAAAAAAATCATAATACTATAGAAGTACTTTCATATACAAGTCATTTTTTCCAAAAGTGCTTCCATCTGAGCCTTGGATCATTCTTAAAATGTGTGCTTAAAGCTTTAAAGCATCTTGCAGAAATATTTGCTCACCAGACTGCAAAAGACAACCGCAACTCTGATCTTGTCATTGTTTGAGCACTACCAACAAAATAGTTATTTCCAGAATAATTATAAAGCCTTGGTCATTTTACTGGGGCAATCCAGATCTTCGCATGTTTGAAAGCCGACTCCCAACTCCAGTAAGTGTTAAACCGTAAGAATGCAAGTTATAATAATCATACAACTCCCTTAGTTTGTGACAACTACAGGGCTCAGTACTGCCAGTGTTTAACCAATGAAGGAATACTTCTTGTGGGAAGTAACCTCTGCCTTAGCCTCTTGGGTGAAACCTAGATGTGGGGAAGAAATGTTACTGTAATGCAGATTTTTCCAAAAGGTATATTTAAAGCTACAATTCCCATAATCCGCTATCCAGCAGAGCCATATTGGCTGGAAAATTCCATGAAATCTGGTTCCAAAAAAGTGATTTTTCCACAGTGCACTTTTCAAGATACACTCCAGTGTCTATAACAAAACCACAATGAAGTTTGGACCGTAGTTGAAGCATGCCACTCCAATAGAGAAGCTCACTACATGGGACACAATGGCATCAGTTATAATAGTCCCAGTGTAAAGAATAGGTATTTAAGCATACATAGCTGGTTACACAAATAATTCAAGCTGCTGCTCAAATTGTGTATTGAGTCTAGAAGACTGCAACTCAGTAAGTTTTCACAGCCTGCATAATCACCCTCATTTCAGTTATTGATAGAAAGTCAGTGCCTTTTATACACTGAAAGATTTATATTCGCTGCAGCCTATTACTGGACACATTTTTGAATTTTGCCCAAATGATCCAGACATGATTGCAGATACACCTGCAAAAATGTAGTAACATTCTACTTGTCCTTGAAGCCTCAGAGTAAGGTGAGATCAGGCCACAATGGCAGTGATACAGCACTTCCAGGCACAGTTCAACTTACCTCTTCATTGAGACTCAACGCATGGAGCAAGGACTCCAAATCTTCAAACTCAGCATATCCAAATCCTTTCAATCTCTCTGGATTACTAGGTTCTCGAGGCAAACGAACAGCACTTATCTGCAGTTGAGCAAAACGAGGAAATATTTTTCAGTGATCATCTCCCGAGAATGGTGATACCAGAGTAGTCATCAGTTGTCACATTATATGGGTTACATCAGGAAATAAAATTCATATTTTTATTTGAAAAATATGGTTAAATTTTCTGCAGTATGAAGATTTCAGGGTGGTCAGTCATGCCAGTACAGAAAACACAGCTTAATTTGGAAAGGAAAGGAAAGGAAATTAGGCATAATGCCATGGAGTTAAGACAGATTTCAGTTTGTCCATCTTATTTTTGAAAACATTTTTATTATAAAGATTTGGATTACTTAAAGAAGCCATCTTTGCTCTGGGTTGAGCAGGAGACTTAAGGAGTCCCCTGATTCTATTTAACGAGACTAAGTACACCAGAAAAGAGGAGAGAAACATGTTTCGAATTCAAAAAGTCTAAATTTATTTATTTATTTGAAACATTTATATTCCGCCCTTCTAACCCCGAAGAGGACTCAGGGCAGAGCACAACATATATACGGCAAGCATTCCATGACGGGACATAAAATAACAATAAATATTCATAAACACTAAAATCAGTTATATCTACTTTAAAATCAGTTGTGTAAAATCATCTCAAAACACCATGCTGGCTGGGTTTCCTATTATTGCCTTATTTCACTGTCCCAAAGGCTTGGTCCCACAGCCAGGTTTTCACCATGTTTCTGAAGGACGGGAGGGAGGGGCCCGATCTAACCAACCCTCTGAGGATTTTTTATCTAATTGCTAAATGCGAAATTAACTATATTCAATGTTAAAGGAGTGCTAAATATATAAATTAGATGACCAGATTCTTTAGAAGACACAGGGCAGTTTTAAAGACTACTGCAGCAACATACTTCTCTACCAACCCTGCATTCACATTGCTGCAAGACCAGACTGGCACTTTGTATTTTATACTGCTGAAGTTTGGATAAATTAGACAAACAAGATTATTGAAAAGCACCACAAAATTATGCTCACTTTTCCCAGACTGGCTTGAGGACAACAGCACAAAAGATCCGTGGTGCTATTCTTAAATTTAAGGTATCTTTAACATGCCAAATGTAGTTTCAAAACATGATATTTGTCTACTGGGAATTGTAATCAGGCTTCCTGCGTACTGAATGATACCAACAAGTCCTGAATGGCAGAATTCAGAGGAAAAGAACATCGATATATTTTTTGTACAAAATCTTCTCAGGGTGACATTTGCATTGGAACATTTTGACTTACCAACTATCCAAACTATCTCTCAAAATTAATAGGCCAATCTAGAACATAATATAATCTAAAAACAAAGACCGTTTGCACCTTCAAACGTCTGTGTTATTAAACGACAAGCAATGTAAAAGTCAAGATAGAAACATAGAATCATAGAGTTGGAAGAAACTTTGTGGGCCATCCAGTCCAATCCCCCTCCAAGAAGCAGGAAAATCACATCCAAGGCACTCCCGACAGTTGGCCATCCAGCCTCTGTTTAAATGCCTCCAAAGAAGGAGCCTTCACCACACTCCAGGAGATAGAGTTCCATTGTTGAACAGCTCTCAGTTAGGAAGTTCTTCCTAATGTTCAGGTGAAATCTCTTTTCCTGTAGTTTGAAGCCATTGTTCTGCAACCTAGTCTCCAAGGCAGCAGAAAACAAGCCTGCTCCCTCCTCCCTATGACTTCACCCCTCACATATTTATACATAGCCATCATGTCTCCTCTCAGTCTTCTCTTCTGCAGGCTAAACATGCACAGCTCTTTAAGCCACTGCTCATTGGGCTTGTTCTCCAGACCCTTGATCATTTTAGTGATCATTTCTTAATTTTAAAGGGTACTCAGCAGATAAAAAACATGTGCTAAAATAACAAACTGAAAAGACAGTTTTATTTCACAGAGATTTACAACCATGGAAACCTTACAGGTTTTGTGCCAGAAGTATGTTTTAGAGAACAGGAATTTGAAATTCCCCTGACATTATAATTGAACTCAGTTTACCACAATAATATTCCCAAGTACACATGGTTCACACTTCTTCATAAGCTCACATTTTTCTGGATTCCAATGAATGCTTTCCAGCTATTTTTATATGATACTAAAAAAAAGGGGGGGGTATTATTATTTAAGAGAAATCTTCACTACATACTCACATTAAGTCCTCTGAAAAAATCCTTGATAGACTCTTCTGTTACATCATATGGTAAGTTTCCCAGAAAGGCAGTGTAGGGGGGTGATTTTGGGAGACGGCTTCTGTCAATATTGGGCTCCCGAGCTGCCCGAGGTGCAGTCGGCAAGATGGAACGGTCAATTGGAGGGGCTCGATACATGTCATCATCGTTGCTATGCCAGGTGGTGGAAACTAGGAAGAAAAGTTTGCACATTAGTGTCTGTTACAATGTTTATAACTAACAGCAGACAGTTACTTAGTTAAGCTGACACCCATTAAATGTGCACAGCACATTTTGCAGCAAAGGGCTATTGGGAACTAGCTGAGAGGAAGAGAGTCTGCTGCAAAAATAGCACCATAGAGGGTAATTTTGAGTGAAGCAGCATTTCTTTACATTTTCAGCTTACAAGATGAATCCCCTACATCAGTGGTTCTCAACCTGTAGGTCCCCAGGTGTTTCAACCTACAACTCCCAGGAATCAGCCAGTTTACCAGCTGTTAGGATTTCTGGGAGTTGAAGGCCAAAACATCTGGGGACCCACAGGTTGAGAACCATTGCTCTACATCGAAATGTCACTTCACAGATATCTATGCAGATGCAACCAAGGGGCAGTATGGCATACTAGTTTATAAAAACAGTTATGATTTTTCCTAACCAATGAATATTTTACTAGCTTGCTGGAGTTTGATAGAAGAGAGTTCTCAAGCTCCTCCAACAGCTGGCTAAATTTCTGTGCTAGATATGGAGAATGAGGCTTCCCTTCAAACAATGAACTTGGTTTACATGCAGAATAAAGAAAAAAAGGTAGAAACTTCACCCCTTTTCTGCCAGCCTGAAAATTTGTTTGCACACCATTCCCTATCATTGGCGACTATCAGCTGTGTACCTAAATACAGGCCTCTTGGCTTGATGGCAAACAATGATGTAACTAGCAGAAGGCCTCTATCTTTCCACTGAGCAACTGCACCTTGACCCTGCTCCTCCCTCTTTTGCATACAGATATGCACACACATCAGAATGAAAGAGAAGTGCTTACAGGACAGATGCCAAAGCTTCTGCCCTGCAACTGAAATTCCAAGTGCTTCGCTTTTTGGAAATTAAATTCGGTGCATCTTCTTTGTGGGTACAGGCATACCCCAATTAACAAAGCTTGAACTTGTTTTGCAGCATCGACAGTAAAGACTACATCAAAGCTTGGACTGGAAAAGAACGGGCCTGTACTCTAGTTAATCCTACCTTATCTGCTAATGCACAAGGTAAATAGATGCATCCAGAATTACTTACTCTGTATGTTTGTGTGAAGAGCAAAACGGAAAAAGGGGGCAAAGGAACCCTGCCTGCCTGACACATTAGTTACATTGGCATGCTGAAAAAGCAAAACTTCCACCATCAAATAATGAGAAAAATAGAGCGTTAAAAGAATGAAATCAGTCTGGGATACAGTCTGGAAGATTTCACCGGTCGCTCAAAATTCACAAAGTTTTGTTTAGTTATGCAAGACTTATGCAACCTGGTTGTTTCATTTTGCACGTGTATGTTAGTTTTGATGAAATAATTGCTAAACAGTTTGAACTCTTATTTTTTGTAGTGTAGGACTCTATCACTGTTGCTTCCATGTTATTTTTGCCTCTGGTTCTGTTAAAGAAGTCAAGGCCAGAAACACATTTCCTATGTTAAATGGGGAATACCTACATACATGTGTGTCTCACCACAAACCACTCCTAGTTTCTCCCCTCCTCTCCAAATGCTCTCCAAGAATATAGACACATACATGTTCACCCAACTTTTTCAAATTACTTGCCTGGGATAGATTCTGTTCTCCTCACTCCTCTCTACCCTGAACTTAACTGAATGAACACAATCCAATAAGCATTTCTTAGGGTTTTTAGATGTTTCCCCAAGAATTGGGGGGGGGGGGGGAGTGGGAATAACAGTCCCAAATAGAAGTTCTTTTTCTTGCAACTCTTTTTGAAGCTTACAGAATGGACATCTGGAGAATTGGGAACAAATTCATCAGAAGTGTAGAGCCAGGGAGAGTTGTAGAAGGAGGCATACAGAAAAGGAAAGAATTAAAAAATGGCACAAACCAGGGAACTGAGGGCGTGGTGAGAAAAATGATTCAGAGATTAGTTTGTAACCCTAATGTGTAATACTTCAATAAGAGAAACAGCTGAATAGGGGAAATCCTGAGACTTTTTCTGGAGAACAAAATACCACAATTTTGCTGGAGGCTGTTTGCCAGAATTAATTCATAGTCACGATGTCAACTGTAATTGTTGAATCTACTGATCAAACACACTGAATAAAGCCTGTTCTTTTAAAGGAAAATACCCCAACAACAAACTACAGAAAAAGCTGACATGACAGAAAATACAGTGTATTGTGTTTATTACAGTTGCCATTTAACAGTATTTGTCACCCTGTTATTCAAACAGCATGGACAGAATTTCATACTGTAAATTTCACAAAACAACAATTATAAATCAGTAACTACCACACCTTTTACACTAAAAATGTAGGTGAGGTGTACATGAGTGGGCTCTGTTTTCCTTGGGTTTAAGGACAACACACAGAACTGATTTTGTGAAGTGCCCTTTCACCTATACATGGTCTGCCAAATCTGGGGTGGGGCTGAGGTTATTACCAAGGTGACTAACTGTAGAGGGAAGTGGGATCATATTTCTATAGTTTTCTGTTTTCAAAATATTTTAGATACAGCCAAAGGTCAAGGTGACATCAAAAAGCAAAAGGTCTACCTCCTGTCATGGGCAAAAATTTAGAATCTAGTCAAAATTGAAGATTCCCCCAGTTGCAATATCTCTTGGTGTTTCTGCCACATTGTTTTCTTTTCTGAGAGAAAACTGCTTACTCAGATTCTGTTATCAGAAGCAGAACAGAGATGCTGTTAGCTCCTTCTAAAAAAGAATGTCTAAAAGATTAACAGGAATTTTAGTCTACGAGCAAATAAAGTGTTCAGCACAGACAAAGGTTCTATTACCGGTTAAGAATCAGGAAAATTCTGTCTTACCATCTCCTTCCAGGTCATCTGTCTCATCTGCCCAGCTGACTGGCTTTGGGGCATAGGTAGGAGCACTACCACCATCCTCAGCCAGAAAGTCTGTCAGAGTCAGGGTCTTTCCCTTCTTCTTGGTCTTTTTAGCTGTAGGAAATGGGGAAAAAGTATATTAAGACTTTGTTACATAAGACTGGAATTTCAAAACTTAAATTCCATGTCTAATTATTTTCTGAATAAACTGTTCTTTTAATATACCAAACACAATAGCTTTATCACAGAGCAAATTATTCATAATGTATTAACTGTACTCTTATAGCATTTCCCATATTTGCAAGAGACTTTTGTTGTTGCTTTTTTCTGGTGAAAGAGAACAGGAGAAAGCTTTCTCTCCTGTGGATTCCAAGTTTTTAAAAATGGTACTTTCCCAATCCTATTCAACAATATTACTCAACACTAGTGGCTCAGTTTTAATCCATAAAGTGAAACTTTTTTTTTTGTTAAAATGGAGCTACAAGCTTCACTATAAGGTTCTGGGCTATAAGAAAACTCATTGGTTTTGTCCATTTAAGAGAAGACAACATTAAAAACCCATCAATATTGATAAAGGAAAGAATATTATTTTGTCTCCTTGAATGTGCCAGACCCATCAATGGCACAATTTTTCCGTGATGGCAGCACTGCATGTTCTTGTGAGGCAAGAGGAGAGGTTGATGGTAGCAGTGCTGATTGAAGGCTCCCCCAGATCAGATAGTCTTTTGCTGAGGAGTCAGTCTAAATGTGCCAAGTAACTACTATCCAGCAGCAGTAGTGTGGGGCAATGGGGGCAACCCTGGAGAAGGATTTTTCAGAGACAATGGTAATGGCACTATACCTAACACTAATTAGTGCTGAAGAGAAGCCTCTTCTGAGTATCTTTTACTATGAAAATTCTATGATGAGATAACCCAAAATGAAACAAAAGGTAGTGCCAGAAGATGATTCCTCCAGATGAGATGGTACTCTCAATGAGTTACTTGGATACATCAAAGTACTACAACTAGCATTGTGGCTAAGGATACAACTTGACTGAAGCCGAAACTATTGACTTGCTTGGAGGTGAAAGGGAAGTCCAAAGCTGCACAACACATAGGAACATGGGAAGCATGAATCAGGAGAAGCTAAACATAATAAAACTAGGAATGGTAACGTATAAACATTGCAATGCACGGAGTGAGCAAACTAAAGTGTACAGAAACAAGATATTTTGAGTCATTATGTTTTACTGAGGGAATTGCAATCGAAGAAGAAATGGTTTGGCATTACTAGTAATGAGATGTAGCGAAAACAATCAAAGGATGCAATGCAAAGTCTGACTGAGTACTATCAATAAAACTTCAGGAAACCCCTATCAATACAACCATAATCCAAGTTTATGCTCCAACTACTGAGCAGAAGGATAAACCAAAAAATTATATAATAGAGTCCAGGAGGAAATTGACCACACACCAAAAGCAAACCTCTTGTTTATCACTGAAATGCAAAAATAGGAAACAGAACAGAAGCAAAAATTGTAGGAAAATCTGGCCTTATGTCCAGAAATATGGACAGTAACTGATTACATTTTGCAAGGCCAACCGTTTCTTCATTACAAACGCATTATTCAAGCAACCAAAAAGGCGACTGTATATATGAATATCACTTGATCACTAATACAGAAATCAAATAAGCTGCAAAACGGGAAGCAGAAATTGTCAAAAACAAAATGAGGAACAGATTGCAGAACAATGAACTGCTAATATCAAAAACTAGAATAAAGCTAAAGTACACTAAGCCAATCACTGTGCTAAAATATAAGCCAAAGAAGACTTCCACAGAATTTAAAGATAATGTAAACAAACCAAAGATTTCCTCTTTTAAGCCTAATTGACTGGGAGTTGGAAGACCTCTGACCCAAAGTCAGGAACACTGTCAAAAAGTAATTCAAAAAACACTATCTGCAGACAAAAAGAAATAGAAACCTCAATGGCAGGTGAAACTCTTCAAGCAATTAAGGACAGATGAAAACCGAAAGTAAAAGGTGACAAAAAAATAGCAGGGTTTCTGCCTGGTTTTATTTTGCCAAGACATGAAAATGCTATTATCAAATTACTGGGGGGAAAAAATCTTACGTAGAATTTAAATGGCATTGCTACACCCTTTCTGAAGTTCAGTACAATACAAGGTTTAAAAAAGCTGGCAGCATGACCTAGGAATGACATTCAGACATGAGGAACCCTATTGTTTAAAATACTATGGTGATAAGAAACTCACTTTATGGCTTCAGCTTCCTCATTCTCAACTTAATCTGAATCCACATGATGGTTCTATGGAAGATAAGAGGGAGCATCCTGCTATCTTCCATATTCATGCCCCAGAAATGGGAAAAACTGGCTAGGCATAATACTTCATATATCCCATCCCCAGATATTCCCCCCTTACAACTTGTGGACATATCTTACATCACACTTAGGTGTGAAACAGAAAAAAGTTTAGGACAGAGTAGTCCTCTCCAAAGCCCAGCACAACTTGTGACACTTGTCCCCTTTAGTCTACTTTCACTGTCTGAGACCTGGGAATATGGTTGATGATAAGCACGAATAACTGTTAGAAATTGAGGATTCACAATAATGAAAAATTATGTGTGTATATATACATACACAGGCTTTTCCACAAGTATTGTATTTTTTCACAGTTCACTACAATTACATCTTATATTTTAAGTACTTTTATATTAAAATTGTGAATACAAATAGAACACACTCAACAACTATGGTATATTTTTCCTAGTACACAAAAATCACATCTTACATGTTAAGATTACTTTTATCTAGAAAGAAACTTGGTAAGATAACTCTCCTTTTACATAAAATATGTAGTTAATATTCAAATGCTGCACAAAGATAAATCTCCAATGACAAAGCCTTTAAAAAGTCACTTTATCCCCAACCTAAGTGGTTCAAACAAAATCCGAAATGTAGTACTACTGGAAACCTTTTTTTTTTACTGTAGGAGAACATAATAGCCTTCTTTAATACTATATTGTGAATGAAATTAAAACAATTCAGTTTCCTAATCTGTATTGGACTGATTTTTCATGTGAAAAAATTATCAGGAGGCAATTTCTACTCATCATTCTTACATACGTGTATGTATGTGTACACACAAAAAAGTGCAAGATCGCAGCTTCAACAGATCCTGAAGACATAACAAAAATTTTGCAGCATGTTTGATAGGTTTACCATATGAAAAAGGAATATGAGGCTTCAACTTGGGTCTGGTTTTTCACAGGAAACTGTAAGCCTTTGCAAAAAACAAAAAAACAACAACCCCCCCCCCCAAATAACCCAATCCTATTGAACAAAGGCAAAGAAAACTCCACACATAATACCCTTCTGTTAAAAAACCAAACCATTTTTCAAGCCCATACTTTATTGCAAGGAACCTGCGCCTTAGCCTAAGTGCTGAACAAACAAACTGGGAGGGTATTTGCTACAAGCTATCAGAATTCAAGCAGATAGGTTGTTCCATTAATAGAGCCTCCCTCAACCTGGGATTTCTCAGATATATTGGAATATGACTCTCATCACAAAAGTGGAGAAGAGAAGGACTAGAAAATCTCTGCTCAGCAGTACTACTCATCTACTGTCTTATGATGGTGCATGAAAGCAGACTATGGTGTGAACCAAAAAGACGGGGATTTGGGATAACTACATATCATGAAACCACAGGAATGTCTCTGGGGGAAAATCATTTCCAACATAGATGGGGAGCTCAGTGTTTCTATTTTCTCATTAGCATGCCTTAAAAAAAAGAAGCCAAAAGCATTATCTGTTCCTAAACAGCACAAACCCTTCTTTATAAAAGATGGCCAACTGGGCTGCAGTAAGAATTACGCTGCCCTTGACTTGAGATGAAGTATAAAACTCACGCAAAGAAGGAGAAAGTATGGGGAACAACAATCCTGTATAAGGGGACAACCTAGCCAGATTAAGCATGGGCTCACAAACACTTGATGGCCTTGGAAATAACACAATTTATACTGACTGCAACCTTGCCTGCTCTGCAAAGGCTGAAGGCCTTCAATCTGATGTTACATAAACACCCTTGAAGCTCCTTGAATGTTATGAGAATCTTTTAACTTCTCAGTTCCAAAACAGGCAGTGTAGGTGGGGATAAATGGTCTTCCTCATAGTGTACTGTGACTTGCTTGACCTCATCCAAAGATGACCTCCTCAGATTGGTTTTAGTAGTACAGATACAAGAAACTTAATCCGTACTACATCTTGGCTATTGCTAAACCTGTAGACTTGACAATGGATAGCTTCCACACTAATTTCTGCCAGAATGTTCAATAAGCATAAACACGTTATAATTCCAACTTCGTTTATCTTCACAACCATATGAGACAACGTGTAGCATGCCAACTGCTGAAAAGATAACATAATCCACGAACTCAGAATACCAAAAATATGTTCAATAGGAAGATGAAGCCAATCTTGGCTTCTCACAAACAAACTTTGATGCACATGTTTTAAAACAGTTGTAAAATTAACAGCACAATAACTGTGAAACATTATGTGACAATGCCTCAAGATAAAGATGAGGGAAAGAAATTAATGTGGGTCAAGAAGAGACAAAATCCACATTTTAATTATTGCACCTTAACAACTGAAGCATCTCTCCTGCATCAACAATGTTGTGTTCTGGATCACCTATTTTTATGTCGGTTGAGTTTCACAACTAATTTGTACCTCCCAAAGTTTCAAACTAAGGACTGGAACAGATTTATCTTTACTAAAGCAGCAATCATTTATCTACTTAACCATGATTATGTCTCACTGAAATAAATGGGATTTAGTCCCAAGTGGATGCGCACAGGAGTACACTATACAAGTCCAAATAAACAATGATGTACACATTTGTAATGATGTGCACATTTGCAGGTTTAACATTTGCAAGTTTAATTATTCACAAATTTAACTTCTCTCTATAAATATATAGATCCTCCAGAACAACTTCCTCCATAAGTTGACAATTAATTGAATCACACTGGAAGAGCTCTCTAGGAATCTCTAGATCCTCCAGTAGGGTTCTATGGTCAGCTCCCTGAAGAAGGTGACCACAGAATTGTGCTGAAGGATTTACAATTTCTTAGAGGTGGGCTCTAAGGTAAAAAAAATAGCATTCATTTAACAATTTTGTAACAAGTAAAGTGACAGAATCACAGAAATATAACAGTTGGAAGGGGCTTCATGAGCCAGCAGGTCTGACTCCTGCTGAGTACAGAATCTCCAGCTAAAGTAGTCTCATTAGTAGCTGATCAGACTTTTTCTGAAGAGGTCCAGAAAAGGAAATCCCAACACCTCTCTAGGCGCAGTTCCATTGTCAAGAAGCCCTTCTAATGTTTAATTTATATTTAACTGCCTCTAACCTAAAACCATTAGACCTATGTCCTATCCTCTGAAGAAGGCTGCCCCATCTTCTCTATGAAGGCCCTTGAGGTATTTAAAGACTGCAATTGTGTCATCCCTATCCTCTTTTCACTAATCTGAATAAGCCCAGCTCCTTCAACTCTTCTTCATAAAATAAAGCTATCACATATTTGAAAAAATATAGCACAAAGACTCAGTAGGATATCATTCACCCCCTCCAATTTATGAATTATTCTCTTTACTCACGTTCACAGGCATGCCAACTGATGCTATGAACATCCACTTGCTATTGACATCCTAACAGCCTGTCAGTAACTCAAAGAGCCTGGCTTCCCGCCAATCTTTTGCTCTGGAGGAAAACATACAATATGGGTACATAACACTCACTGACTACCTCTCTGCAAAAGTCTTGACAGACAACTCATAACACTAGAATCTACCTTTATGGTTATTATACAAGTGGACATCTTATGCATATCTTGCCCACTGCAGCTATGGGTCCATAACTTGTGTATTTTCACTGGAATTGCCCATTTAAAACAGTGAAGCAAAGTCAGGGATTTTAAAATGCACTACTAACAGGGTGGTTCATTATACAACACATTCCATACTATTTCAAGGTATCTGCAGATTCAGTTAGGATGGCAGCTTATCCCTCACAAAACTAGCTGTCACACAACTCCGCTTCCTGTGTGAAGGGTATGGCACTATTCCAACTTGTGAAATTAACTAGCAATGCTATGCAGCAATGTGTGTCTTTCAGCTGCTGCTGCTCCTTGACCCATTTACTTACTTTCTTCTGCAACCTGCATAGTAATTGACCAGTCCCTGACCAAAGTTAAACGGCATGGTTTTAAACTATTTTCTCCCTCCCCTCTCTTATTAAGAGTGTAAATCCTAGAGTCATTTTATTTGCCACATTGTGATAATTTCAGTTATGTCATCTCATTATGACTTCATGGCAGAGCTGACTAGAAGATAAAAAAGTATTTCAGACAGTCAGCTTTGCCCAGCTACAGCAGAAGAATCTGTTTCACTGTTTTTGTGCTTTGTGTACAGTATAGGAAACTAGTATTCTGAGAAGGAAACACACATCGGCAACTAGAATCCACATTATAAATATTCATGTTGCAGAAGGGAGAAATGGAAGGCATGTCATGCACATGTAACTCTCCAGTTTTACTCACTGCCATCAAGTTATCACACATAACAAGACTTCAAAAGACATCGACCCAAGCCTCTGGAAACCCTCCATCAGAGTAAGTACCACTGTACTGGATTCCATTTTAATACCTCAGTACAAATTGGACACCAGCATAATACATGAAACGTATTAAAAAGTAGTTTTTAAAGCATTCAAACAACAGCCTGTCCAAGTATACTTTCAAAATAACACTATAAAAGAGCAGTATTATTCCCCATATAGCTGGGGGCAAGTAGGGAGCTAAGACTTAAATTAGCTGGCTTAAGACCATGTAACTAGTTCATGCTAATGTGAACTGAATTGTCTTGGTTCCTTGATGAATCTTAGTCACAAGCATTGATGTACTACCATAACAGTATGGTCTAGCATATGTATTTGTAGCATCAAATCAATTCTTCTCAAATAGCTTGAACCTATGGAAATGCTACATCACAGTTGGGACAAAAATATCCCCACAACTTTAGCCCTGAGGTGCCACTGTTTCTTAAAATGGGCACCCAGAGTTCTTTAGAAATTGGAAACAAAGAGATATAGATGTAAGAATCACCTCCATGATCTCTCTTTATGGAAGATCTATCTTTAGGCCTTCATTCTTTTAAAGTCATTAATTTTAGTCATAAAATTCCTTTTTTATCCTGACTCACCCTGACATCTCTCCCTCAGCCCCAATAAAAGGAAGCACTGTCAAATCTGTTAAAAGTAAATAAATTTCAACAGGAAGCAAAGCTTCCACCATCTCTTTTTCCGAATGCCTTCCAATGAGACAAGATATATAAATGAAAGGCAGAAGGTGGCTTCTCCTGTGTCACTTTAAACACCACAGCACCCTTCAATAATCTCAAAATCCCAAATCGTGTAAATTTATATGGAATTTCAGCTGGAGTTCATTTTATTGGCTTTAATATTCATGCCAATGCTTAACAGCTGGGGATTCCTGCAGCCGCTTATAAAATGCTGTATACATTTGTTCAGCAAACAATACAAAACACTTGCCCTTGTTAGATTTCATGGCATCCTGAGCCAGCTTAATAACAGTCACACTGCCACTCCATTATATTTCAATAGCAACCTGCCCTCCGAAAACCTCCCAAAGTAGTCAGAGGTCTGATTCTGGTTGTGATAAAATTCCTCTAATTAAAAAAAGAAAGAAAGAAAGATTTGCTCCAAAATTCCTGGAGGCCGTCAGGTGGGTGGAGAAAAAACAAATCTGAGGACTCTGTGGAGGGCAAGCACTGAATATATGAGCACTGTGGAGTTGCTTAGAGTTCCTCAGCTCCACTTTGACCCACTCTAATGAAGAATTGCCAGACCATCCCTTGCTCTGTCAGGTATCACTTAACTCTACCTAGCTCCATCTTCTCGCACATGCACCAAAGGCAAAGTAGGATCTTAAAGGTATGAGTGGAAAACATTAGATGTCGAAGCACACATACTGAGTGTAATAAAAAGCAATTACAGGTTGAGTATCTTATACAGAATTTTGAAATCCAGAGTACTCCAAAATCTCATGGCTGAGATAATGACATTTTTGTTTTCTGATATTCCAATATAAACTTTGTTTCATGCGCAAAATTATTAAATATTAAAATTACCTTCAGGGGATGGATATATATATATGTGATATATGAAACACAAATTTTATGTTTAGACTTGATCCTGTTTCTTAAGACATCATATGATATTATGTATACATAAAAAATACAAATATTCTCAAATCACAAAAACAAAACAAAACACATTTTGCCCCAAGCATTTTGAATAAGGGTCATTCAGCCTACACTAGGAATTTTACTTGCCAATAAACTACCGCTACCAGTCATGCTAGGTAGCATCCCTAAAGCAGTAGTCTCTTTGAAAGTATCGTATATAATTAAAGTATTAGTATCAGCCCTTTTGGAAAGGTGAAGGTTCAAACTGTCAAGGACACAGACATGTTATGGCGTCAACTTGGAAATGAAAATAAAAACCCTGTCAGTCAGCAGTAGTGACCTACTGACTACAAACTTCGAAAATAAACCTTGCTGTATTTCTACTGCAATATGTGCAATTTCTTAAAACAGATATGTTTCGCATATAGCCATCTCTACACTACTTTTCTCTTGATGACACACTCCTAAAAAGCCTGCCTTATGCTGCTTTCTCAAAGCCCTTCCACACAGCCACATAATCCAGAAAATCAAGGCAGATAATCCACAATATCGGCTTTGAACTGGGTTATCTGTGTCCACACTGTCATATAATCCCGTTCAAAGCAGATAATATGGAATCTTATACAGCTGTGTGGAAGGGGCCTAAGTGACTGTTATTGAAGTGCAACTAGCAGGCACTTGACTCAAAACCTGCTGGCTCGGTTTGCATCAAACGGCTGACAACTCGGTAGGTAGGCAGAGAGCAAACAGCATGAGGCAAGCCTTACTGCAAAAATTTACAGTATAATACTATTTTTATATTATCAACTCTATTAAAGCTCAAGAAAAACAATACTGATAATTCAAATGTATGGGAAGAACTTGTCTTCTTGGTACATTATATATGTAAAACAATGCCAATTCCTGCTCATAGCTTGTTCAGATTTTGCCAAAAAGACTCCACTATGTGTGTACCAGTTGAGTTGGCACAGGCGTTTTCTTCACATTTGCTACTCTTAAGAACTAGGTCAGAAATTAGACCTAAAAGCTACTGTGTTAACAACAGATACAATTCCTGTAACTTAGCTGAAGCCATCTTGACAGCCACATAGCAATTGGTGCTGAAATACAAGCTGCTCGTCCTAGCATAATACAGCTTTATGGAACTGTTTATTATTTGAAGTACTTATCCTTGGGAACAAGACAAAGGTCATTTTATGAAGGAAGACACCCTACTGGTTTTAGGTATAGGAAACCTAGGTTCATCTAACTATAACGTTCATGACAATCCCCTGGGCAGTTCAACACTTTTCAATCTAATTTAACTTGCAATTTTGTTTAGAGACTGACATAAAGATAGCCAGATAATTCTTATATGAAATTCTGAAAATATATTTTAAAAAATGGTTTATTCTTTCTCTTTCAGAGTACATATGAAAGGTACTTGTTAAAATTGCTGGACTGAAGCACTGGCTTGCAAACTGCATTGATGTTATAAAAATAAATGCAACTACAACTTTTGAGTTCTGCTATTTATTTAGAAAGAAAGATGGGGCAGAGCCCACTGTGTCTGCAGAATAAACAAGAGACTTGGTTGTAAAAGAGGGTATTTTTAAAACTTTAGCAATTTTGGGGGGAGGGGGGGTCTAATGCCTCAACTGACAGCACTAGGCAGCTAATAATAATAATAATAATAATAATAATAATAATAATAATACTTTAGACCAAACTATTTCCCCGAGAGGACTCAGGGAAGCTTACACACACAAAAAGGCAAACATTCAAAGCTTCAACCTTTTCTTGTACAGTGAAAATTAAAAAAGAAACCCAGTTCATATAGTTCCCCCGCACAGCCTCTGGAAAGACAAAATCTTTATAAGTAACATTCCTGGTAGCAAATAATGTAACAAGCTAAAAAATTATAAAGGAATTCAGCATTATTTACCACAATATATATAAAACTGATGCTCAGTTAAGATTAATCAGGCCTTTACCTCTTCCTTGCACAATAGCATTTCCTGTGTAATGCTATTTGGTGCAGTCTGGCACATTTCAAAATACAGAGTTTGTATTACATCATTGGGAGGAAAAGTCAAGTCTGCCAGAGAATGACCCACAGACAGAGATAAATAGATGCTCCCTTACTCAGGAATGAATGAATATGCGGGAAGATGCTGTAGGACCCTCCTTTATCTTTAACAGATCCACAGAACCTTTTGTGCATTATATTCAAGATTAAATATTTCAGAGTAAGCTCAAAAAGGGAACATGAAATACTGACATCTTTTTCACCTTGAACTTGCATTTCGAGAAGAATCCAAGGGATCAATAAATAAGGAAGTTGGAAAAAAGCAAAGGTTATTTTATGCTCCCACCCATACCAGGAAGTTAAAAAAACTGATTGAAAAGGGGGCACAGTGAGTAAGAAAGGTCAAGGAATCACTGTCTCACATAGAGAATCTATAGTTCAAACTTTTGTCTCTTGTAATACAAAAAGGGAAATGGGAAGCTAGTAAGTCATCTAGAGTTATAATTTCAGAAAACAAATGCTATACTACTGAAGGGCAAGATGGTACTGAATCAGATTAACTTGAAAAGGGAGGACAGCTAGCTACTTGGGGAGAAGAGAACAAAATCTGAACCCAGAGTTGTAATGCAAGGGAATATGTTGGTAGCACTATTATAAAAAGCAAAACAAATAACTCTCCAATGTAAAGAGATCTGCCATTTTGAGAATTCCTACACAGAGCAAACCTTCTCCTCACTGACCTATTCACAAAAACCTTGAACAGGGTTCTGTATACCGCTTAGCATCCACTCTAGTTTCCACATTCTCAATCCAGGAGCCAGAAGAAGCTAAAGTTTACAGTTGTTTTTGTCACTACTTAGAAGTAAGGCTTCATAAGTATGGAGCTGAGCACTCATGAGACATGCCACTGACTAGGGAAGTGATATTTGTCATAGAATGAATGGGTATCCTTAAAGACAACAGATTCCCCAAGAGGTAGTTTGGTCTTTGTTGAAGAATGTACCTGAATCAGAGATACAATATTTACATGAGCATTGCATTCCACAGAAGCGTGACATTTTGCTTCTTTGCCTTTCAAGTCTAACAATATGAATTTATTAAAATTAGACTCCAATTAAAAGTTTTTATGGATGTAAGGAAGCTAGATTAAACTGCCTTGGGAGTCTGATTTTGCCTGTAGGCTAGTGATTCGCCATCCTTTTCCTGGGGCATCTACAGCTAATCCAGGGAATTCTTGCCAAACCTGTCTGGGTTCAACAACTCTATATATGAACTAAAAATGCACCCTAAAACATACGCAGCACATTCAACTCAGGAGATATTAGCACTTTTGGACAAGCTGGTTTTTCAGGAAGCTTGTCCATGATTACTATTTTTCGTTTTGTTTTGAGGAATCAATGATAACTGTGCAAGGAAGTCCAAGATTCCCTGGAATTCCACTTGAAAAAAACAAATATGTAACTCCTAGGAGAAATATATACAATGAAAGGAATTGTTGCACCTTGTTGAATACACAAGTAATGAAAAAGACACAAGGAAAAGCCTTACAAAATTGCACATATAGTTTACCAAGATCCAACCATTTCGTGTGAGAATATCTCTGAATATTCCTTGAATGAGAAAGCCCTATGAAATGTATGGGGTTGCCATAAGTAGACAGATACATTAAAGATACAAACACCACATCTCTTAGATGTATTTCCCATCATGCGAAACACTAACTGGAGTTGCTAGGAAATGACCCAGAGCATGCCATGATATTCTAATAGAAATAAATTACCTCTGACGAAAGGAGAAGACCACACCATGACCAGCAGCTTCTGCACAAATAGCAATGTGCCATATGCCAGTGAAAGAGGAAACACGCACACAGACTAAATAGCTTCATTTGATGTTTGATCACAGACAAAATGGCAAGCATCCCACAGGCCTCGCCTCTTGCAAGCCTTCCCTGAAGGACAAAGCTACATAGGCAGCAGGCACATCATAGCAACATACCACACACACTTGATGATAAATCATATATGTGAAACAGGATGAAAGACACCACTGAGAAGAAATTATCTAGCATGCTTAATTTACATATACTGAAAATGAATAGAATGAGTGATTTGCATGCCAACAGCCATTTTAAAAACTTCTCCAATCAAATAAAATAGTGGGATACAAGAAAGTTGGGTTCTTATCATACCTGGTTCAGGCTGCACTGGCTTTCTACCTGTAAGACAAATTGTTATGGAAGAAAGCTATTAAAATGCTTCCCTGTTTACAATCCAAATATTCTGCTCTAACTAACACACAAGCAGGACAGACCAAGATGGTGGTATGTGGGAGCGGCAGTGGGAAAGAAAAGCTGGAATAACCCTGCACAAGTCCCGATTACGCTTCATCCAATATGCAAAACATTTTATAAGTGCCATCTGTTGACCTATGGTGATCCCATGAATTTCTAACCAAGGCTGACCCTACTTAGCTTGCAAGATCAGAGGCACCTGGGGTTTCTAGTTAGAAGATAACAATACAGAAACATAGACACTATTGATCCAGGAATAGAAAGTCCATGTACAGTCCAGATTAGTAGGAAAGATGGGAAAACATGGCGATCCCATACTTATTTAAGCAGAAATAGAGACTATTATTAACTCTAGTACAGTCATCCCTCTACATTTGTGAGTTTAACTTCTGCAGATGAGAATAATATCTTCATTCCTAGATGGAATATAGATCCTCCAGCACAAATCTATGGTCAACAAGACTACAGAACTGCAATGGAAGGCTTATTCCTAGTGAGCTGTTCTCTCAGGTAAAAAACCCTTACTGACAGAGGGCAGAAGCCTTTACAGTAGTTACAGAACATTGAAATTTAACAGAACATTGAACTTTAACCTTTAAAGGTTGCATATTTAAGGAGTGGCTGCAAGGAGGGGTACATCTATACTGCAAAATTAATACAGACAGACACCATGTTAACAACCATGTCTCAATGCTGTGGGATCATGGGAGCCATAGTTTACAAGGTCTTTTGGGCCTCTCTGTCAAAGAGTTATGTTGTCTCATCAAAATGCAAATTCCATGATTCCATATCACCGAGCCATGGCAGACACTGCAGATCAGGCATTCCTCCAGCAACAGCAATAATATCCCTGTGGGCGGAAACTCAGGCAATTCCAAATGGATAGCCCCCTACGAAGGACTTCCTCCAGAGGCAAACCAAGAAGTCCCTGAACAGACTCAGAAATCGAGTTGGCAGATCAAAAGACAACCTGGCAAAATGGCACTACTTAAAAGAATCCTCTACCTTGTGCGACTCTGGAGCAGAAGAAACAACTCAGCATCTGTACGCTTGCACACAATGCCTTGCCTCATGCACAGAGGAAGAACTGTTTAAAGCTACAATGTGGTCACTGTTGCCCATTTAGGCTCAAAAATATTTAGCTACTTGTGCTCCCTTTATTTTATTAGTTTTATACTTATTTATTTATGCAATATTTTATAAAGCATCCTCAGAGGCCTTCCAGATAGGCCCAATATCGGAGGATATCAAGGAAGAAAATACCACATTATCTGAGTGTGGACTCAAATAACCCAGTTCAAAACAGATATTGTGGGATTTTCTGCCTTGATATTCTGGGATATAGGTCTGTGTGGAAGGGCCCTGAGTTCCCATTGCCAGATAATCTGGAATAAACAGAAAAACTGGAATCAGATCCTGGGATATTGAGCCTATCTGGAAGGGCCCTCAAACTGCGGCTCTCCAGCTGTTTGGACCTCCACTTCCCAGATGCCCTTGTCAGCTTATTCAATTGTCAGGAATTCTTGAGAGCTGGAAGCCCAAAGAGCTTGAGGGCTGCAGTTTGTGGATGCATGCTGCTGATGCACCCTAAGGCCCCTTCCACATAGCTGTCTAATTTCTGACATTATCTGCTTTGAACTGAATTATATGGCAGTGAGGACTTAGAAAACCCAGTTCAAAACAGATATTATGGGATTTTCTGCTTTGATATTCTGGGTTTTATGGCTGTGTGGAAGGGTCCTAAGAAAAAAGATGGGATGAACCTAAGACACCTATTAAGACTCACAACAAAAACCTAGATCTCCCTCTCTCCCTGTAATATAGGTAAAGGTTTTCCATGAAGTCCAGTCGTGTCCGACTCTGGGAGGTGGTGCTATTCTCTATTTCTAAGCCAAAGAGCCGGCATTGTCCGGAGACACCTCCAAGGTCATGTGGCCGGCATGACTGCATGGAGAGCCGTTACCTTCCCGCCGGAGCGGTACCTACTGATCTACTCACATTTGCATGTTTTCAAACTGCTAGGTTGACAGAAACTGGGGCTGAAAGCGGAAGCTCATGCCACTCCCCGGATTCGAACCTGCAACCTTTTAGTCAACAAGCTCAGCAGCTCAGCGGTTTAACCCACTGCGCCACAGGGGTCTCCAACCTATTTCCTGTAACATATTTCCTCGCATTATATAGAAGATGCCAAACCTCACCACTCTTTCCCATCCTAATCAAAGAAGCCTGTCTTGGGGCACTTCTCTCTGGGCCTTTCCACACAGCCCTATATCCCAAAATATCAAGGCAGAAAATCCCACATTATCCGAGTGTGGACTCAGATAACCCAGTTCAAAGCACATACTGTGGTATTTTCTGCCTTGATATTCCGGGTTATGTGGCTAAGTGGAAGGGTCTTAAGTCAACCAACAGTATTTTGGTGAACTCCCCTTTAGTGACCTATGTATCACTATGTTTAGTGACCCATAGGTCTAGTGACATATGTATAAATATGTGAGAGGAAGCCACAGGGAGGAGGGAGCAAGCTTGTTTTCTGCTTCCTTGGAGACTAGGACGAGAAACAATGGCTTCAAACTACAAGAGAGGAGATTCCATCTGAACATGAGGAAGAACTTCCTGACTGTGAGTGCCGTTCAGCAGTGGAACTCTCTGCCCCGGAGTGTGGTGGAGGCTCCTTCTTTGGAAGCTTTTAAACAGAGGCTGGATGGCCATCTGTCAGGGGTGATTTGAATGCAATATTCCTGCTTCTTGGCAGAATGGGGTTGGACTGGATGGCCCATGAGGTCTCTTCCAACTCTTTGATTCTATGATTCTATGAATAAAAATGGCTTGGCTATTAATATGTGTAAATACATTTATAGCTTTATATTGACTTTCTCCATTACAACAAGAAGCCACTTCCACTACAATCTGAGCGTCAGGAATGTGCATAAGGGAGAAGTTTCCACTGATTATTATTTTTTAAATGAGGGAAGTAACCTTGTAAGAACCCTTTCACACAGCCCTACACATCAAGGAAGGAAATCCCACAATATCTGCTTTGAACTGGGTTATCTTAGTTCATACTCAGATATTGTGGGATTTTCTGCCTTGATATTCTGGACTGTGTGGAAGGGTCCCTTGCAAGAGTACTTTGCACTGACACCTGAGCAAACTTGGTTTCAACTGGAAGATTCAGGCCTGTAATTCTATGACCTCACAGTCTAGGCGAGAGATGACCCAAACATCAAATGGGGAAAGGGAAGAGAAAAGGTGGTGGGGGGAAAAAAATAAAGCACCAGGAGGGACGTGGACCCACCTCACGCCCGTCTGGGAGGCGGGGCGTAGGCTCCCACGCGACGTGTCCCACCCACGCCCCGCCCCTAACGCCAGACTGTGGGGAGTCAGCAAAGAGCTGGGCCCACGTGGGTGCCGCCCAGGTCCTTCCCTTCCCCCTCCCCACCTCGCCCGCGCCCTGCCGCGCGCCCTCGCGCTTGCGCACTGGCGCGCGGCCGAAGGTTCCATCAGCCCGCTCCCCTGCCGCCCCTCCCCCACTCCCTCATCCCAGTCCAAGGCCCTCGCCTCGCGCGCTGTCTCTCTCTCTCTCTCTCTCTCTCTGGGAGCGCGCGCCGCAGCGAGGGCAGCCAAGGCCGCGCCGGTGCGATTGGAGCCACACCAGTGGACCCAGGCTCCAAGGTGGCCGCCGAAGCGAAGCCGCCTGCCCTCCCTTGAGGCGCCCCGTTTCCCTCCCAGCGTCGTAAAAGGGTCAGACCGGCCGCTCGAGCCGCAGGCCCATGCGCCACCGAGACACCACTCACCTGAGGCCGCCATGTTGGGAAGAGGGAGAGAAGGCAAAAGGCCCGGATGCAGCTGTCACGTGACTATAGCGAAAGAGGCACCTCCTCTTCTCCTCCTCCTCAGGGGGGCGGATGCGTCAATAACAAAAAAAAAGGGCGCGGGGTGGGAGGGGAAGCAAACTGGGCGGGTTGGTTGCTTGATTCTGCGGTTTGCAGACGGCAAGGAGGGGATAGAACGTAAGCGGGCGGGCAGAGAAGCGGCAGAGGAACTGGAGGGAGGGTTTCGAAAGGCGAATCCAGACAGAAGGAGTTGGGAGGAGAAAGAGGCGTCGTGCTAAGGCCCAGTCTCCCTGTGAAACGTCATGGGTGACCTTGAGCCTTTTAGGCTCCTTCCACGCAGCTTAATAAAACCCCACATGTTCTGCTTTGAACTGGAATATATGGCTGTGTGGACTCAGATAACCCTTTGGTCACCTCTAGATGTGCCAGCAGGACTGAAGACCGACAGGTCGCAGGTTCGAATCCGGGGAGAGGCGGATGAGGTCCCTCTATCAGCTCCAGCTCCTCATACGGGGACATGAGAGAAGCCTCCCACAAGGATGATAACAACATTATTATTATTATTATTATTATTACTTTATTTGTACCCCGCTAGCATCTCCCAAGGGACTCGATGCGGCTTACAACAGGCCGAAGCCACAGAACAACAATACAGCATAACAATACAAAGCAAATTAAAACAGTTAAGCAAGTAAACAAAACAGTAACAATACATCAGACAATTACTAAAACTGGGCCGGCCAGAGTAGTGGGTACAGGATTAAAAGTGCTGAAAGCTCAAATCATCCGGGCGTCCCCTGGGCAACGTCCTTGCAGACGGCCAATTCTCTCACACCAGAAGCAACTTGCAGTTTCTCAAGTCGCTCCTGACCAGGCCTGTAGCGAGGGGGTGGTTTTAGGGGTTCAACCCCCCCCCCCCCGAAATGTTTCAGATTTTTTAAAAGACCTGGTTTACTCATGAATTTTAACTGGTTAACCAAATCCCCATGCTAAGTCTATGAGATGCAAAAAATTAAGAGTCTCTCCAGAACTGTAAGCACTATCTCAAGCAAATATTGGCAATTTATTTACACTGTCATTACTTGCAGCAATAGCCGATGTATTGTAGCAACCAAGTTGTGTGTGTGTGTGTTGAATGCTCTCATTAAGGAGGCCAGACTTGGTGGAAGTGGTTGACATGAGTTGAACTGCAGGCTATTGAAGGTTGCTCTGCCTCCTGCTGTGCTCTTTGATTCAGCGTGAGCTAGGAGGCAGGTTTCAACCCTCCCCCGAAATTTTCAACCCTCCTCGAAATTTTCAAACCTCCCCCCCCCCCCCCCAAATTTTCAACCCTCCCCGAAATTTTTTTCTGGCTATGGCCCTGGACTCAGATAACCCTTTGGTCACCTCTAGATGGAGTAGATATATGGTCCAATTTGGGGGAGAAAAACACATTTTTCTATGTTCTGCTCCAGTCCCTGATTTGTCTAGGGCTGTAAATCAGGATCCAAAATATGTCAAATTAAGTCAGCATGATGCTGCAACCTACCTAGCTGTCATGGTGGACAAAGTGCAGCCCTCCAGATATTGTTGGAGTGCAGCACTCAACGTCCCCAGCCAGTGGTGAAAAACGCTAGTAGTTGCAGTGCTGATAGTTGCACTTTACTTAGACCCATAATAGGGAATCAAACATCTTGGTTTTCTGCTTTGAAAAGAAAACAATGACACATACAATTTTTAAAAAATTCACTGCTTCAGGTAAGGAAGGAAAATGGTTGGTCTGGTCCATTCCTTTCTTAATCTCATCTTCCACAGCTTTCATTTGCTGTGCAATGGACATCATGGATGGTGTAATGAAGGCAGGGATTTTGACTATAAGGGACTTGTCATGGAGCCCCCGGTGGAACAGTGGGTTAAACTCCTGTGCCAGCAGGACTGAAGACCGACAGGTCGCAGGCTCGAATACGGGGAGAGGCGAATGAGCTCCCTCTATCAGTTCCAGCTCCTCATGCGGGGACATGAGAGAAGCCTCCCACAAGGATGATAAAAAAGAAAGAACTTGGAAGACCTGGCTGTTCCGATGTGCCTTCTCAGATTAGGAACCTCCAATACCAAGTCCTAGAAGCACTTTAGTAGCACTAAGATCATTGCACACTGCACTTACTTTATAATCCTACATACCTCCTGCCACATCAGCACTTTTAATCCTGTACCCACTACTCTGGCCGGCCCAGTTTTAATAGTGTCCCGATGTATTGTTACTGTTATTGTTTATTCTGCTTAACTGTTTTTAATTTGCTTTAGGTATTGTATTGTTGTACTGTGTTTTGAGGCTTCGGCCTATGTAAGCTGCATCGAGTTCTCCGGGAGATGCTAGCAGGGTACAAATAAAGTTATAATATAATAATAATAATAATAATAATAATAATAAAACGTCAAATCATCCGGGCGTCCCCTGGGCAACGTCCTTGCAGACGACCAATTCTCTCACACCAGAAGCAACTTGCAGTTTCTCAAGTCACTCCTGACACGACAAAAAAAACAACAACAACAAAACCTCTAGATTGGACTACTGTAATGCGCTCTATGTGGGGCTGCCCTTGAAAACGGCTCGGAAATTTCAACTGGTCCAATGGGCAGTGGCCAGGATGTTAACTGGTGCTCCTTACAGAGAGACGTCAACCCTTCTGTTCAAGGAGCTCCACTGGCTGCCGTTTATTTTCCGAGCCCAATTTAAGGTGCAGGTGCTTACTTACAAAGCCCTGAACGGTTTGGGACCATCCTACCTGCGTGACCACATCTCCGTTTATGAACCCACACGTTCACTTCGTTCATCCAGAGAGGCCCTGCTCGTGATCCCGCCTGCATCGCAAGCTCGTTTGGTCGGGACGCGAGACAGGGCCTTTTCTGTGGTGGCCCCCCGACTGAAATACCCTCCCCAAAGATCTTAGACAGGCCCCTACATTGGCAGTCTTTAGAAAGAACTTGAAGTCCTGGCTGTTCCAATGTGCCTTTCCAGAATAGGAAAACTCCAATACCAAGTCCCAGAAGCACTTTATTAGAATAATTAAGATTGCTGCACACTGCACACTGCACTTACCCTATAATCCTTATATACCACCTGTCACATCAGCACTTTTAATTCTGTACCCATTACTCTGGCCCGGCCCAGTTTTATTGTGTCTTGGTGTATTGTTTATTGCTTGTTCTTTAATATTGCTTTAATTGTTTTTAATTTGCTTTAGGTTTTGTGTTGTTATGTTGTGTATTGAGGCCTTGGCCTTTGTAAGCCGTATCGAGTCCTTCGGGAGATGCTAGTGGGGTACAAATAAAGTTAATAATAATAATAATAATAATAATAATAATAGTAATAATAATATAGAGGCCCTACATACCAGGATCTGATCCCAGGTTTTCCGCATTAAACAATTATATGAGTCCGGCAACAGAATAGGAAGAACCAGAGACCTCTTCCAGAAAATTAGAAACATTGAAGGTAAATTTCAGGCAAAAATTGGTATGATAAGAAACAAAGATGGCAGGGACCTAACAGAAGGTGAAGAGATCAAGAGAAGGTGGCGAGACTATACAGAAGATCTGTATAGGAAGGATAATAACATTGAGGATATTATGCCCAGCATTTTTAAAATTTTAATCATTATATTTGGCCCTGCCACAGGTTTTTAAATGCGTTGTGATATTATTGTTATTGTTTTGCTTTGTTATGAGTTATTTATTGTTGTTGTGTTTTATTGATGTATTTGGGCTCGGCCTCTTGTAAGCCGCACCGAGTCCTGCAGGAGATGGTAGCGGGGTATAAATAAAGGTTTATTATTGTTATTGTTATTATTATTATTATTATTATTATTATTTTGGTGGAGTGGTAAGTGAATTAGAACCAGACATCCTGAGGAGTGAGGTTGAATGGGCCTTAAGAAGCATTGCTAACAACAAGGCCACAGGAGATGACAAGATCCCAGCTGAACTGTTTAAAATCTTGAAAGATGATGCTGTCAAGGTGATGCATGCCATATGCCAGCAAATATGGAAAACACAAGAATGGCCATCAGACTTGAAAAAATCAACTTACATCTCCATACCAAAAAAGGGAAATGCTAAAGACTGCTCAAACTTCCGTACAGTGGCCCTTATTTCTCATGCCAGTAAGGTAATGCTCAAGATCCTGCAAGGAAGACTCTAGCAATACATGGAGCGAAAGTTACCAGATGTTCAAGCTGGGTTTAGAAAAGGCAGAGGAACGAGAGACCAGATTGCCAATATCCGCTGGATAATGGAGAAAGGCAGGGAGTTTCAGAAAAACATCTATTTTGGTTTTATTGACTATTCTAAAGCCTTTGACTGTGTGGATCATAATAAATTGTGGGAAGTTCTTGGTGGGATGGGCATACCAAATCACCTTGCCTGTCTCCTGAGGAATCTGTGTAAGGACCAAGTAGCAACAGTAAGAACTGACCATGGAACAAAAGACGGGTTCAAGATTGTGAAAGGATTACGACAGGGTTGATTACTCTCACCCAACCTATTCAACTTGTAGCAGAACACATCATGCAATGTGTGGGGCTTGACTAATGTAAGGCTGGGGTGAAAATTGCTGGAAGAAACATTAACAACCTTAGATATGCAGATGACACCACTCTGATGGCCGAAAGCGAGGAGGAGCTGAGGAGCCTTCTAATCAAGGTGAAAGAAGAAAGCGCAAAAGCTGGGTTGCAGTTAAACATAAAAAAACTAGAATATGGCAACCAGACTGACTGATAACTGGCAAATAGAGGGAGAAAACGTGGAGGCCGTGATAGACTTTGTATTTCTAGGTGCAAAGATTACTGCAGATGCAGTACCCTCAAGGCAGCAAAAAAATCCATTGGGATTTTGGCCTGCATAAATAGGAGTCTAATGTCTAGATCCAGGGAAGTCATGCTCCCCCTCTATTCTGCCTTGGTCAGACCACACCTGGAATCACACTATGTCCGATTCTGGGCACCGCAATTGAAAGGAGATGTCGACAAGCTGGAATGAGTCCAGAGGAGAAATGATCATGGGTCCAGAGAAAAATGTTGGAGCATGCAAGATATCAGTTAGTGTATGTGTGTCAACTGTAAAATGAGATGCATAAAGTGGATAGGTCAGGCAATGCACGTGGTGGTGGCTGAGCTTGGAACTTTTGGATACTGTTTCATTTTTATTCAGGCTCAAGCTATGCATGTGCAGGGAGAGAAGACGAGAGAAGCAGAGAAAGACAGACTGATTTGCTTGTTGGCTGCTGTAGATCTCTCATATGGACAAAGAAATACCATTTTAAATCTCTCTAAAAGGACATTTAGTGAGTTGATGCTACAGACCATATTGCATATATGTTGTTCTGAACTAAGAAGAGTAAATTACTTTGTTCTTTACTGTTTACCAGCGCAGCATATTTTCCTTCCCTAGCAAGGTAGTGTGTGGGCTCATCCAACATGAACTACACATGGTTTATTTTACATTATGCCACAAACAAGCTCTATGAAGAGCGACTTAAAGAGCTGGACATGTTTAGTCTGCAGAAGAGAAGGCTGAAAGGGCCATGCATAAGTATGTGAGGAGAAGTCATAGGGAGAAGGGAGCAAGCTTGTTTTCTGCTGCCTTGGAGACTAGGAGGCAGAACAATGGCTTCAAACTACAGGAAAGGAGATTCCACCTGAATGTTAGGAAGAATTTCCGGACTGAGAGCTGTTCAGCAGCGGAACTCTCTGCCCCGGAGTGTGGTGGAGGCTCTTTCTTAGGGGACTTTTAAGGGGAGGCTGGATGGCTGTCTGTCAAGGGGGCTTTGAATGCAATTTTCCTCAGTAAATTACAAAGCCTAGGATGTTGCCATGGCAGTTGAAGTGGAATATTTATTTATTTATTTATTTGCTTTACTTCTATACCGCCTTTCTCAGCCAAAAAAGGCGACTCAAGGTGGTTTACATAGTAAAGGTTAACACAACAACATCAAAAAGCAGTTAAAACACATTATACAAAACATATCAAATCAAGCAATCATTAACATAAACATGCGCCTCAGCAAACAGATCAAAATCAGAATCCGCAATCGTAATCCTTATACCAATTCCTATGTTTGATTGTACCATCTTACTGTGTTTCATTGCACAATTAGCCAAACGCTTGTTCATAAAGCCAGGTCTTGACCTTCCTCCGGAATGCCAGCAGTGAGGGGGCCTGTCTGATGTCCACAGGTAGGGCGTTCCACAGCCGGGGGGCCACCACCGAGAAGGCCCTGTCTCTCGTCCCCGCCAACCGCGCCTGCGATGCGGGCGGGACCGAGAGCAGGGCCTCCCCAGATGATCTTAATGTCCTAGTCGGTTCATAGGAGGAGATGCGTTCGGAGAGGTAAGTAGGGCCAGAACCGTTTAGGGCTTAAACGGAATAATCACTCTACAAAACTTGATGGGTCTTCACTGCAGAAATAATGCAGTTTGGCCCCACCTGAACTCCTATGACTCTGTGCTATGGGGTCCTGGAAGTTCTAGTTTGGAAAAAGAAAGTGAAAGAACTTGTAAAACTACAACTCCTGCGGTTCCATAGCATTAAGCTAAGGCAAGTCAAAAATACATGATTCCCCCTTGTCTTCCTTGGGCCCCACAGCGGAAGGGCCTGCTTACTTCAAATGAAAAATGCTTCCTGTCTAATTTAGACTTGCAACACAGTTATAATTAAGTAATAGCAAGCTCCAAAGCCTTGCTGAAACCACCCAGAATTCTGCAATGAATACTGATCTGCTTACTGTTCTCCCATCTACTTTGAGGCTGCTAGATGGACCAGTTCACCCAATGCCCATCTACCCTGCCATATAATTCAGTTTCTCAATCAGAATTATCTGCTTTAAATTTGATTATTTAGCAGGATAGACTCATATAATCCAATTTAAAGCAGATAATCTGGATTCAGAAACTGGATTATATGGAAGCATAGGTGGGGCCCCACTGTAAAGCAGCATCATGTGTTCTGTATGTTCTGTATCCATATATCCACTGGGTTTTGGTTCCGAGATAACCCATGGACATCTAAATCCATGGATGCTCAAGTTCCATTATATACAATGGATTAATGAAATTGTGCCCCTTACATAAAATGGCAAAATTGGAGTTTACTTTTTGCATATTAAATATATATATATTCAAATATTTTGGATGGCTGAATCTGTGGTTGCATTATCTGTGGACACAAAGGGTCAACTGTACTGACAGTATTAAGTATTCCTTCTTTTTTTGCACATTGAGGTCCGAGTTATACACACGGAGCAGAAGAAATAGTGGACTGTGATAGCTGGGGTTTCTAAATGCTTTTCCAATCTTCATCTTAAAAACAAAATCAATTAAGAATGTCTACAGGCCTATTTTGTTTGAAGGGGCTTTACTTTTAGAGCATTTCACTGAAGTGGTGTTTTTCGATGATACAGTCCAGTGCCATTTGTTACTGTTTATAGGATTTGTGCACTTTATATCTCTGTGAAATTCTGGCAGTTAAAATGTCTTTTAAAACATTTGCATGTTTCTTAGGCCTAGTGCTATTGTGCGCTTAGTAAATGATAATGCAAACATCTTTTTATTGTTATTGTTTATACCTTATATCCCATTTTAAGAGCAGCTAACAATGTTATTAAAAACAATGTACATTTTAAAACCAAAAACCTGTAAACATCAGGAGCATTAAAAAAACCCCATTAAAACCATTAAAATATATTAAAAGACATACAATATCTATTAAAATACCTTATATATTTATTTATCATGTCAGAAGCAAATTGAGAATACAGTTATAATGTATAAAAAGACCACAAACAAAGTTTAAAACTTGGCATTATACTAAGTTTCCTTTGACCAGGAGCTGGACACTTGGAATGCCTTTGGTGTCGCTTTGAGAAGGTCTTCCATTGTGCATGTGGCAGGACTCAAACTGCATTGTAGTAAGTGGTCTGTGGTTTGCTCTTCTCCGCACTCACATGTTGTGGACGCCACTTTGTAGCCCCACTTCTTAAGGTTAGCTCTGCATCTCATGGTGCCAGAGCACAGTCTGTTCAGCGCTTTCCAAATCGCCCGATCTTCTGTATGCCCAGGAGGAAGTCTCTCATTTGGTATCAGCAATGGCTTGAGGTTCCTGTTTTGAGCCTGCCACTTTTGGACTCTCATATGCTGAGATGTTCCTGCCTTTGACTGTGTAGATCTTAGGAAGCTGTTTCTTGATTTAAAGCATAATCTTTCTGACTGATATCCAAACAGAGGATGGGCTGGAGATGTCAATGCCTTGTTCCTTTCACTGCTGGCTGCTACTTCCCAGCAGATATCGGGTGGTGCTGTCAATCCTAGCTTCTGCCAACCTAGCAGTTCGAAAACATGCAAATGTGAGTAGATCAATAGGTACCGCTCTAGCGGGAAGGTAACAGCGCTCCATGCAGTCATGCCGGCCACATGACCTTGGAGGTGTCTACGGACCTATTGATCTACTCACATTTGCATGTTTTCGAACTGCTAGGTTGGCAGAAGCTAGGGCTGACAGCACCACCCGATATCTGCTGGGAAGTAGCAGCCAGCAGTGAAAGGAACAAGCCAAATGTATATGTATATGTATGTGTATATAAAGATATAAACAGTATATGCACTGGCTTTAAGACATTATTCGCTTTATGACAGTGATCTGGATTTATTTCTGAACAATCTAAAAATCAGATAAACCAAGTAAATGGCATAGTAAATATTCAAGTGAGTGTAGTATATACTAATGCCAGTATATCTCACCAACACTTTTAATCCTACATCAGCCCATTCAACATAGTTAGTGATAAGGGAGTCACTCTCTCAGCCACCTATGTGGTCAATTTTGAACATTTCAGGTTCTGGAATTCTGGATAAGGAATGCTCAACCTCAAATGGTTTTTTATTGATTGTGAGTTATAATTGATTGTTTTTAACTGTTATAATTGTTTTAATTGCTGTTTATATATGTTTATTTGTATTATTGTGTAGGCATCGAATTGTGCCTTTTGTAAGCCGCCCTGAGTCCCCCCTCGGGGTTGAGAAGGGCGGGGTAGAAATATGTGAAATAAGTAAATAAATATGAGATGCGGAAATTTGTGCTTGAACAATAAGCACTTCTTATGCCCTGCCAAATCTAGCATCTGCCAAAACAGAAATTTGGCCGAAGGCCTTCCTTGTCCTCTGCTTTCCTTCCTAGCTTTCTTTATTGATCAGTTTCACTTTTAAAATATTTTCTTTTCCATTTTTCTCAGTGAAAGGCAGGAATGAAGGACAGCAACTACAGGGCTAGCACACTTTTGCAACAGGTTGGGGAACTAAGGGACTATGGATCTAGGGCTTCTCAAGTTAACCTCAGATACTTTTCATGACTGTAGAACTCTGGAGATCAAGGTTTGATTTCCCACTCAGCCATGGAAGCCCAATTGGTGACCTTGGGTGAGTCACACTCTCTCAGCCCCAAAATACCCCACAACATAGTGGCCTTGCAGTCATCAAAAAGTGAAAACAACAAAGGCACACAACAACAAAGTTTCATCAGGGTAATGAAGATTGAACAGTGATGGTGGAGATTTCTGTCATAGGCCAGGAATAGGTGGATTGTTGTGCTCTCTGAGCAGAGGGGAAGGTCTGCCCTCAGCAACCCATTTAATTCTTTCCAAATATGTTTTATTCTCTATCCTCATTTGGTTGGGTATAGGATACAAATCCGAGTAGTAGCTACTTAATTGTATTCTTTTTATAGTATTTTAGGGAATTTTGCAATTTCAGATTTGCACCATTTGTACTTTTAGATATTCTCAGATTTGGATTTTAATTGGGTGCATTCTTTGCAGAATTGAGAAGCATCAGATCATAAATGGGACAAATCATACCAGCTGATCCCCTGTTAGCTGTGGCAACTCAACTCTTATGAGTAGCATTGGTGCCATAGCAACTGTGGCATCTTGTTAATGACCTATGGTAACCCAGGTGGGGTTTCCTTTGCAACGTTTATTACAAGCTGATTAATTGTCATTGTTTTGCCTTTAGGTTGAGAGACTTCAACTTAACAAATGACATGCCGTAAATTTCCACGGCTGAGCTGGGATTCGACTCCCTTACCTGACCTGGTTATTTCATTTCATACTAGCCGTCCCCTGCCATGCGTTGCTGTGGCCCAGTTTGTGTATATGTGCTTCCTGTGTGTATATGTATGCATATATATTTGTGTATATGTGCATATACGTGTGTTTGCGTATATATATATGTGTGTGTGTGTGTGTGTGTGGTTTTGCACATGCGTTGTAATGTAATTTTTTAATATTTTTTTTCTTTTTAAGTCTCTTCTGCTGTGTTTTTCAGTGTTTTTATGAGTGATGGTCACATGCTAGCCTGATACATGTATTGTGTCCAAATTTGGTTTCAATTCGACCAATGGTTTTTGGGTTATGCTAATCCCACAAACGAACATTACTTTTTATTTGTATAGATGTGCATGTTGTTAGTTTTAAATAAGAAGTTTTCTGAAGCATGTTGAACTGCTCTTACTTTTTATGGTGTAGGAACATTCAGCACTAGAGCATACATGTATCCCATGTCCCTTCAGTTTGCCTACTGACTTATGGTGACCCTATGGATTCCATAGAGTTTTCTTAGGCAATTAATACTCAGAGAGGAGTTGCCAGTACCTTCCTTTGAAATAGACTTTATGGTACCTGGTATTTGTTGGTGGTCTCTAATCCAAGTGCGAATTGGGTCTGACCCTGCTTAGCTTCCAAGATCAGATAGGCTCTTATGAAAAAGTTGCAAAAAAATCTGCCTGTTGCAAAACTTATTAATTTCCTCTTTCCGTTACTTTATTGTGTATGGGAAAATAATTGTAATGCTACTGCTAAATCTAAACCATGAATGCATTGGCTTTACGATACCACTCATAGTTATTTTAAAAAACAAGTCTCACTTTTGTAAGCAAGTGTTCTCATAACAGTATGCTTGCCTCATCCTTGAATGCTACAGTGGTGTTAGTTTTCATCTAACATTAGAGGGCAGCAACAGACTGCTTTTTTTCTTGTTTGTGGACATTTTTGTAATCCCGTATTGATTTCTTCCTCTCACTTTTTCTCTTTCTCTTTGTCATTCACACATATTTGAACAATCACCTTTATAGATGTAAAACATAGTTAAGTATCAAGTTAATGAACTTCAGGGTCAAGTATGAGCTGATATCCTTTGACAAGCTTTGCATGAAGCACTCAGTATAATTCATCACCAGTGTCAGATCTGGTCTTCTCATGCCATTGTTTCACAAATCAAAACTGGAATGCATGTGACCAAGCAACATCAGAGGGTGGTCAAGATGACAAAGGTTATAAATGAGGAAAAACATACCAGCTCGGAGCAATTTCCTTTTGTCCGATCCCACTGTGAAGGGTAAGATTCTGTCCTCTTTTCTCCCTCCATTGAGTCTATGAAGTGCAAAGTATTTTTGCACTTTGAGTTCACTTTTCCACAGTTGAAGTCAGTTGAGGAAAAGTGAGAGGAGAAAACTGGGACATTTTAAGTGCAGATGACAAAGTGGAGTGACAAAGGTTTAACCAGGGCATATTGGGACATTAAAGAGTCTATTTGGGTGGATTTTGGACCCAACACCCAATCTGAGTAGAGCTGGCAGGCTAAACATAGTTATCATATGACTTTCCCCAAAGGTCCCTGGCATAGTATCATTACGGGATATTGTGGTAGATTAAAATGGTCGGTGCATGCACCCTACTGGGTGTTTGCAGGATTTCTCAGTATGTGTTTGCCTTCCATTGACTGATAAACATGGGAAAGGCAAAACTCCTTCCCTCCCTTCTTCTCCCCTTGCTGAATCAACTGAGTGCAAACTACTTTTGTACTTTACAATTCTTTTGCAGCACTTAAAGTAAGATGAGGGCAATGGGAAGAAATAGGAGGAGGAGAGAAAAACTACAACATTTTCAAAGCCATTGAAAAAGTGGGATGAAAAAGAATCTATTGGGATTGTCCCTGCAAGATTGGGACATTTGGAGAATACGCTCTCCTGCCGCAGACATTCATCTTTTAGAAAGGCCAAGTCTTAGCGTGTAAAATAGTCTGAAGACTTGTATAGAGATATATTAAGTCTCAAACAAGTATGATAACAAAAAACGATGTTATCTCCCAGAGCAGAAAAAGAAGAGTGTGAGTAGGAATAGAGAAGCAGGTATTGCAGGCAGTATTCTAGTTTTTTTTAAAAAAAAATCTGTGCAGGAAAATTGCCTTTTGAGCTGTCATTCTGTTGGAAGAACAAAGGAAATATAGATCTGGGACAATAAATGTTTCTTTTTATCTATAGGGATTTCCTTCTCTTTGGAGAGTGGATAGCTTAACTGTTTGGGCTTGCATCAGGGCTTTGGGTGGCTTTGAATGAAAAAGCAAATAACAATCTACTTTATCTATAAAGACTAATCCATATAAGATTATCTTAAAATGCAGTCCTGTGGCCACTTCATGAGAGACATCACTTTGATGTATTATTATTTATTAATTAGTAAAGGTTTTCCCTGACATTAAGTGGAGTCGTGTCCGACTGGGAATTTCTAAACCGAAGAGCCGACCTTATCCGTAGACACCTCCAAGGTCATGTGGCCCGCATGACTGCATGGAGCACTGTTACCTTCCTGCAGAAGCGATACCTAGTGATATACTCACATTTGCATGTTTTCGAACTTCTAGGTTGGCAGAAGCTGAGCCTAACACATTTATATCCCTTGCGTGAGGTCATTATGGTGCTTCTGGCTCCTCTTCCTGCTTTATCCTCACAATAACCCTGTGAGGAAGCACAGGCTAAGAAGGAGTGACTAGGTCAAGCAAGGCCACACAGCAAACTTTATGGCTGAGTGGAAACTTGAACTTGAATTTTTCTTGGGGTATACAAATGAAGTAAATAAATAAAAAAATGGGGTGTACCTATTTGAAGGGGTGTGTGTGACAGTATTACCACCACAATAACAAGTCAAAATTCTGTGACCCCAATGAAATTATGGAAAGTAGACCCTGAAACTCAAGACAGCCAACATTTTCACACTGGTGCATAGACAAAGAGTTTTGTGACATCTTAAAGATTGACAAATTTATCCTAGCATTAATAATGTAATTGTTACTATCAATATTTTTTTTCCTCTCTGATCTCAAAATCTATAATCACACTTGCATACTGTATAAAAACCTGAAATTCCACATACCACTACCTATATTGTAGACTACCAACCACAACAACACATGCTATAAAAAATGGTTAGACTTTGAAAAATCACAGGAATTTATTGTAATGAAGTTAGGAGAAACTTTAAAATTTAATGATCTGTGCCTGCACTTTTGGCATTTTAATTCTCTCTCAGTTTACTGGTTACCTTCTGTACCCACTCATCCACCTGAATACCTGAGACTCAGACATGGGTATAATAATCTGCCAGTTGAGACAATGCTCTCTGCATCTGATAGAGTGGGCTCCAGGACCATAGCTTATGCGAAATAAAACTTGCTGGTCTTTAAAGTACTACAAGGCTCCATTGTTTTTGTTACAACTGACTGAGAGGGTTCCCCTTTGGAAAGTACAAAAGGGCATGCTACCTGGGGTTAGCTAATTTCCATTTCTCAACACAGATTTCCCCTTATCTCCCTTTGGGTTGGGTGACTCTTTAACAAACAGCCCCTAGCTTGTATCTGAAGATAAGCCAGCAACAAGGGGCATTTGTTTATATATGCATTTCCCATGGCAACTGGGTTACTGATCTTTTCTAATCAAGGTTATCTCCCTGGTGATTTTTGTTGTCTTGTGTCTCACACACACACAACAAAGGGCAATCACTCTTCTGTCTGCCTGGAACTTCTCTCTCAACCTTGGACTTTGGAGGCACCAGTTCCCTATTTGGCAAGAATCTCTCCCAACTTTGCAAATATTGCTGCAATAGGTTTTATGTCACCATGAATATTTCTCTGGAAGTAACCTTACACCCTGCAAGACATGCATGCCTGCAGTCTGAATCCTCACAGCGATTAGACCAAAGTTCACACTAATAGAGTGGGGAGAGACCAATGAACCAACCCTGGATTTCATGAATTTAGTGTCCCTGAGGTTGGTGACCCATAGGTAAAGCTGGAGGGGAATCACTAGCAACTTCCATCCTGACCTTTAGGAGACAGCTAAAGACCTGGCTGTGAAACCAAGCATTCAGCTCATCATAGGAATATTTAAGGTTATTTATTTATGATATTTCTACCCTGCCTTTCTCAAACCCGAAGGTGACTCAAGGCAGCTTTACAACAGCTATTTGATGCCATAAAACAATGTAAAAGTTACAATAAACATTTAAAACAGAATTATAAAATACATACATTAAGACCTTTAAAACATATAAAACCGCTACCTTCACTATTAGCCTCGTCACCCAAAAACATTGTCCAAGCCGTTCCAGTATTCAATTTCACATAGTTCCATGTTTATCTATTGCACTAGGTTCCCGAAGGCTTACGGTATTCAAAAGGCCATGTTTCGCTTTTCTCTGTAAGCTTATTAAAAAAGTTTGGGTGACCGAGAAAATCCCAGCAGGTTTTCATCATCACCCTCTTCAAAAAAGGGGAAAGAACAGACGGTGGAAACTATTGAGGTATCTCCCTTCTAACCTCCGCTGGGAAAATCCTCGCAAGGATCCTTGCAAACCGCCTTCTGCTCCTCTCAGAAGACACCCTTCCAGAACCCCAGAATGGCTTCCGCCCCTCCAGAGGAACCATGGACATGATCTTCACTGCACGACAGCTCCAAGAAAAATGCAGGGAACAAAATCAACCTCTGTACATGGCATCTATTGAGCTTGCAAAGGCATTCGACACAGTGAATCGCAGCGCTCTCTGGACCATCCTCCAAAAAATCGGGTGCCCTAACAAATTTGTGACTATCCTGCGGCTCCTCCACAATGACATGATGGCAACAGTCTTGGACAGCAATGGCTCCCAAAGTGACCCATTTAAGGTGAATCAGGTGTATTATTGCCCCAACCTTATTTTTCATCTTCTTTGCTATAATACTTCATCTTGTTGATGGGGAGCTTCCCACCAGAGTGGAAATCATCTATCAGACAGATGGCAAGCTGTTTAATCTCAGCAGACTGAAAGCCAAAACCAAGGTTAACACAACATCTGTTATAGAACTCCAATATGCTGATGACAGCATCGTCTGTGCACATTCAGAAGACCTACAAGCCACTCTAAACACCTTCACAGAAGCATATGAGAAGGTCAGCCTGTCACTGAACAATGAGAAAACCAAAGTGCTCTTCCAGCAGTCACCAGCCAATCCTTCTCCAGTGCCAGAAGTACAGCTTAATGGTGTAACATTAGAAAATGTTGACCATTTCCGCTACCTTGGCAGCCACTTCTCCACAAAAGTCAACATTGACACTGAAATACAACACTGCCTGAGCTCTGTGAGTGCAGCATTTTTCCGAATGAAGCAGAGAGTGTTTGAGGACCGGGACATCCGTAGGGATACCAAGGTGCTTGTTTATAAAGCTATTGTCCTCCCAGCCCTGCTATACGCCTGCAAGACGTGGACAGTCTACACACATCACATGCAACTCCTGGAATGATTCAATTAGCGTTGCCTCTGAAAAATCCTGCAAATCTCTTGGGAAGACAGGCGGACAAACGTCTCTGTGCTGGAAGAAGCAAAGACCACCAGCACTGAAGTGATGGTCCTCCGCCATCAACTCCTCTGGACCAGCCTTGTTATCCAAATGCCTGACCACCATCTCCCGAAGCAGTTGCTCTACTCTGAACTCAAGAACAGAAAACGGACTGTTGGAGGACAGGAAAAGAGATTTAAAGATGTCCTCAAAGCCAACCTTAAAAACTCTGGCATAGACACTGAGAACTGGGAAGCCCTGGCTCTTGAGTGCTCCAGCTGGAGGTCAGCTGTGACCAGCAGTGCTGTAGAATTTGAAGAGGCACAAATGGAGGATGAAAGAGAGAAATGTGCCAAGAGGAAGGCACATCAAGCCAACCTCGACCGGGACCATCTTCCACCTGGACATTGATGCCCTCACTGCGGGAGAACATGCAGGTCAAGAATAGGGCTCCACGGTCACCTACGTACCCACTGCCAGGACACCGAACTTGGAGGACAATCTTACACAGACAATGAGGGATTGCCTAAGTAAGTAAGTAATAATGTTTTTTCAGGGATGGGGTAATTTTGATGCTTTATGCTGTTTTTTATCGATGGCATTGAAATGTTGCCAACACTGTGAACTGCCCTGAGTCCCGTTTGGGGTTGGGTAGGGTGGTGTACCAATACCACAAATAAATAAATAAATAAATAAATAAAATAAAAAAATCTCTCCCAGTGTTTAACCTCTGCAAAGGTTAGTTTCTTTCCTGTTGCACTGTTTAGCCCTATTATTCATAGTAGGTTACTAAATCGAAAAAAAACATGGCGGTGTAAAACTCCAACTCAAAATACACAGCACTAGCACAAAAGAAAGAAGGGAAAAATTGAAATTGTTAATATTGATATTGACCTTATTGTAGAGAAATTGGAAGTGCAAAAAGAGAGATCTCCTTGGAAAGCAACAATATTTATTTTGAGCTACAGTCGCTTTCTCTGCCAAAACAATTCCACAAAGGGTAAGAGAATTTTGGAAATGTACCTATTATGGGAAAAGGAGTATGGCAAGAGACGCAGATAGTCTCCAAGGCAATTCATGGTAGGGGCTTCATAATGAGATTGCCTGACATTTTATAACCATATTATTCTTCTGGGGATAGCGCTGACACTCCCCAGCCTTCTCCCTACAAACAAATATTTGCATGGGAGTGTTTGGTTCCTGGCAATTACACTGGTATTCCATTCATCGGGCAGCCCAGCCTGTTCAGCTGAGGGCAATAGGTTATCTTGTGGCTTTAGAGCTTTATTTTTTGTTTTAATTACACTCATGGGTAAGAATGCATTTCAGAAAATACTTGGAAAGCAACACGTTTCACCACAGTTCAAAGCATTTGTCCCCTTTGCATGGTATGCATGTGCCACTGAACCAGCCATCTATACTGTAGAATCAGTGCAGTTTGACACACTTCACTTGCAATGGCTCAGTGATATGGAATTATAGTTTTACAAGGCCTTTAGCCTTCTTTGCCAAAGAACTTTGCATCGCCATAATTGCAGCTCCCAACCAGCATTGAGCCACAGCAGTTAAAGTGGGAACAAAATGCATTAATTCTACAACTTCTTTCTCTGCTGCCTACACCTCTAGCTCTTACATCCTTGTGATACATTTGAGATTGTATTGTCGAAGGCTTTCATGGCTGGAATCACTGGGTTGTTGTAGACACTTTTGGGACACTTTGTGATCATAATGTTTTCTGCCAATAGATCGATCAATTGATTGGTTGATTGATATTATTTGTACGTGTGAGAGAGGAGGAGACTTTACAGAACACAAATACAAAGGCCCCTGCCTCCAAAGGGCAAAACAATCTCAAATGGGTTGTTGTAGGTTTTTCAGACTGTATGGCCATTCCCTAGAAGCATTCTCTCCTGACATTTCACCTGCATCTGTAGCAGGCATCCTCAGAGGTTGTGAGGCGAAACGTCAGGAGAAAATGCTTCTAGGACACGGCCATACAGCCCAAAAAACCTACAACAACCCATTTGAGGTTGTTTTGCCCTTTGGAGGTAGAGGCCTTTGTATTTGTACTCTGTAAAGTCTCCTCCTCTCTCACACGTACAAATAATATCAACCAACCAATCAATTGATCGATCTATTGGCAGGAAACATTATGATCACAAAATGTTAATATTTTGAATGCCATTTTAAGAGACTCATGTTGTTTAACTGTATAGCCTCACTACTTGGCTTGATCAACACTCTAGGAAATGTTAATAATCTCTATGCAAGCAATGCGCGCTTTGGAGTACTTTCTTTGAAAAAGAAATAGCAGTCTGTGAAACAATATTTTCCAGCACTAGTAGGGATAGAGGACACCATTGTGGAGTGGCAGTGGGATGTTTGCGCTCCCCAGAATGTTTTTTTTTTTGGGGGGGGGGACACAGTGCCCTCCCCACTTTCCCATACATACTAGATTATAAATACTATATTGAGGTTCTATAGTAATTATAACCTACTGCCCTCTCCTATGACCCTAAATCATTTAGTTTCTCAAGGCTTTGTAGGCTAGGACTTTTTGTATCCTTTAAAAAAAAATATGGAAGTAATCAGTGTGCCAGAGTATCTGACATCTTTCAGATCCATCAGTATTTCCCCCAATCCATAAATCTCTCCTGCATCATGGTCAAGAAATAGTTTCACATTACCTTCTGCCATTGTAGTATGTAACAATATTTTTTTTAGGAACAGGTGCGTATCGAATACTTACACATTTGTATTGTGAAGAAATTATGTAAAGGTGTTGGTGGGCTCTTGGTCTGTTCTCATAACTAACTAACATAACTAACATTGTTACAGTCCTAGGGTGGACTGACAACTCATGTTGTTTTTGACACAGCATCCAAGGTTTTGCTACCATGCATTGAGTTAAGCTAGTGATATGGCAGTAATGCTTTTGTAATGCGGTGGTTTAATAGGTATTTTAGTAATTGTGGTTTTATGTCCCAATCTAAAAGACTGGGACAGTATAAACCTCTGGCCAGGTATTAATAGCTGAAAAGAAACAATAGTTGCTTCCCCCCCTCTCCCTGCAGAATGCTGAAATGTGTTTTAAAGACAGATATTTGTCCACATATTTCATTCTCCTTTTGCTTCTGGTAAACAAGACAAAGGGTCAAATTCAGTTATTAGTCCTAATTAGAATACACCCATTAATGTGGTCAGCAGATACCTAACTGAATTATTTCTACTTCTACTAAAAATAGGATTTAACAACAAAAAATGTTTAGTCAGAGATTATAGTGGGACAAAAGAAAAAAGGTATGTGAATATGTCCTTCGGAAATAATGATTCTCTTCCCTCATGAATACAGCTGTTTTGGATTTTGGTACCTTTAAGGTATTCTAAAAGAGGCTTTAGGATACCTTAAAGGTGCCAGATTCTGCCTGATCATGGAAATTAAGCAGGATCAACTTTATTGTGTATGTATGTATATTTGTTGATTTTTTTGCAATGTTTGTGTTTTTTAATTGTGTTGTAACCCACCTCGAGCTGCAGAGAGGCGGGTAAGAAAATAATAATAATAATAATAATTGGATGAGAAATTGCCAATGAATCCCAAGTGTTGTAGGTTATATTTCGGGGGAAGGAATGGGCAAAACCACTTAATAGTCCTTGTCAAAGACTTGACAGGTACCTTGAAGGCAAACTCTGGGAACACATGCCTTCCCTGATCAAGTCTATCCATGTGAAATGAATTCTTCTTCTTAGCAAGCATTATTCTTCTAAGAATTCTTCTTCTTAGCAAGCATTATTATTCTTTCTAAGGAGCCATATCCTCTCATGATACATGTGAAAGACAGTTTTAACTTTCTTTCTTAGTTTCTAGGAGAATTCAGGTTTGATTTGCTCTAGGAACTGTTCACTGGGGTGTTTTTTTTGTTTTGTTTTTTGTATCCAAACTTTTCTCCAGCACAGCATTTTAAATGCATTTTCTTCCTATCAGCTTTTTTCACTGACCAGCATGGTCAATCCTAACTTTAATGTTTAAATAACTTGCAGCCATCTGGTCTACATCAGTACCTTTCATCCTATTGACTTAAGTTCCTCCTTACCTGCAGGAACTGTTTTATAGCAAGACAAGACAAGAAATTCTTCAAATTATTCACTAGGATAACTAGATAGCCTTCTGTCCATTGTTGTGCTCACCTTATCTCTGCTCATGGGTTTAAACTTTTATTGAAATGCCTACATATTCTCTTTTATCAGCTTAGGCCTCCTTTCTTGCATAGGCCAATAAAGTGCCCCCAGCAGGAGCCTTTAATGCCATTGCCTACCATTGTCGTCCTACATTAATGATGGATGATGTGTGTTTCAAGGAACAAAGGAATCCTTTCTGATGCGGCTCTAAGATAAAGCTAAGAAGTTCTGGCACAATAATGCCAAGACTGGTTTTGATCCTCAAAGGCAGGAGGAAAATATTCAAGTCCTCCCTCCAGCCACATTCCTAGCAGCAATTTTCTTTTCAGTACCACCTGGGTTGGGTGTGGTCTCTTCTTACCTTCACCAGTTTTCCAGCTTTGTTTACATATTAGAGGAAAGGGATTGGCATTTTAAACTGGGAGAGATCACCCAGGACATTCAGTCTGGCTTTTTGAAATTGTACTGCCAACAGGCAAATGCCTTAGAGAAGGATTGGGGAAACTTCGGCAGTCTGTATGGACTGAGGCTCCCACCATCCCTCACCTTTGGCTATGTTTCTGGAAGATGGAGTCCAAAACATCTGGAGAGAACAAATATCTCCATCCCTGCTTTCTCTTTCCAAGATATCAGAAAAAAAATCTTTCCTGTTCTTTCCTAAGTAGAAATGTGTAGAAGGAGCTCATTTTGTATGATCTACTCCATCCTTATTTTTCTGCTGTGCCTAAATGCCAAGTTTTAAATAAGGATTGAGAAATAGCAGTGGTGATTTTTAACAAAATTGCTGTTGCAGCATAACAAGAGAAAATCTTTTCAAATCTAGTTTAAGTTATATTTTATATTTTGAATCTAATTTAAGTTTAAGTTATATTTTAGCGTGAGCTTTTATGGCTATCAATCCTTGTTGTGAGCCATTGTTGGGGCAGGGAATCCATTCCTACTTTTGATCCAAACTTAAAGGAACTGCCCATGGTGCTGAACCTATTTGGACGACAGTGTCCAATATCTTTGATAGCTCCTTTATACTTTAACTAAACCACAGAGATGATTTCTCATGCCACTAACATGGAAGACACAAACCACTATGGGTTTATAACAGTGGTTCCCAACCTTTTTTTTGACCAGGGACCACTTGACCGTGGACAACTTTGGCCAGGGTCCACTCTCCAACATTAGTACCAAAAGGGTTAAAAATCAGTTTTTGGTCAATTTTAGATTCGGTTTGGTTATTTGGGGTGCTGATTCAGAAAACTGCATTGAATAGACCACATCAGCTCTAGTTTCTGATACAGATCATTTTCCATCCAGTAGTTGCCATCTGCTAGCCCACAGAAAACCATATTTATTAAGCCTTGGCACTATAAGAGGGTTTTGTGAGACCAGTTGCTCTTGTTGCAACATTGTAGTAATGGTGAGGCCGTGGACCATATTTTAGTTCTGGCTGACCACTGGTGGTCTACAGACCACAGGTTGGGAACCACTGATTTATAAACAATCATAGGTCGCATAAAGGAGCCCTTGGTGGCGCAGTGGGTTAAACCCCTGTGCCGGCAGGACTAAAGACCGACAGGTCGCAGGTTCAAATCCGGGGAGAGGCGGATGAACTCCCTCTATCAGCTCCAGCTCCTCATACGGGGACATGAGCGAAGCCTCCCACAAGAACGATTAAAAAAAACATCAAATCATCTGGGCATCCCCCGGGCAACGTCCTTGCAAATGGCCAATTCTCTCACACCAGAAGCGACTTCCAATTTCTGAAGTCACTCCTGACACAACAAAAAATAAAATAAAAGCAAAATCAAGTATACATACTCAACAGATCTAAAGGAGAGTTGGTATAAGATCTTCTATAGGTGGTATTTAACACCCGAAATCTTGGCCAAAATCAATAAGAATAAGAAAAACGAGCGCTGTTGGAAATGTGAAAAAGAAAAGGGTACATTCCTACATATGTGGTGGGAATGTAAAGGGATCAAAAAATATTGGGCACAAATTCACAAATCAATTGAAAAAATTTTAGAGATAAAATTTGAATTAAGACCAGAAATACTTTTATTGGGACTCCACAACCTCAAACTAGAAAAGAATGAGGATAAAATAGTCTTTTACCTGACAACAGCCGCCAGGATGGTCCTAGCCAGACAATGGAAAAATAAAGAACTACCAACACTGGAACACTGGACCCATAAAATACTGGATATAATTAATATGGATATCTTGACACAGAGAATCACTCAAAACCACAACAAACCTCAGAAAACTAATTGGAAATCAGTATTAAAATTCATACAGGAAGAGAACAAGGGAATGTACTTAATAGAGATATAACAATTACAAAAACAATAATAACAATAATAACTAAAACAAAATTCTTTTATTATTATTTTTCTATCCAAGAAGGAGATAAAAGCAAAAGAAAAAGCAAAAGGGGGTAACCACCTCAAGCAATTAAGAAGATCAACACCCACACTATCTCTAAAGCGAATACTAAAAAGCCATACACAAAATCAAACATTTGTACTAAATACAACAGATGGAAATATCATGTGAAAGCTAAACTTAACGGGTTAAGTCAAAAATCTGTACCATACTGGATAAACCTGGAAGTTTCAACCCGCACCTTTGTCTTTCCCCCCCCCACCTGTCCCCCCCTTTTCCCCTATGTGACATCCCCTTTCCCCCCCTCACTACCTTTTCCCCACCCATAATCTCCCCCCTTAACCTTCCCTCACCTCAATCCCCAATCTTGTCATTTTATATAAATGTGTTTTGTAAAATAAAAATCAATAAATATATATATATAAAAAAATAAAATAAAATAGGTCGCATATTTCCCTCTCCCATATCCACTGCCACAGAAATCCTAGAAATTTGTTTGAGAAATAGAATCCATGGGTAGCATTACGTCTTGTTTCCTAGAAGAACTGCAAACCTACATGCCTGTCCTCCACCCAGCCTACATAGTTACCCCACCCTTCCTTGTTCAGCAGAAGCCCAGGTTTATTGGTACTTATTTCCTAACAAAGTCAACAAAAAGGCTTGCCTCCCTTCCTCCCCATCTGTGCCACTTCAGGGTATTTTAAAGCCTGATGCAAAATCTGCCTTTAATTCAAGCCCATTATCTGCCTTTGTCCCCATTAAACTGGGCATTAATTCACTGAAACTTTCTTCTGCTCTGATAAACCTCACTAAGATCTGCACAAAATCAATGAGATTTACTCAGCAAAACTCCCGAGTTAGTCAGATCAGTACCACACACCCCACTCATTGTATACTGCCAAAATACTGAGTTTGGCTGGCCTTATGTTGCCTACAATCTTGGTTCAAGGCAGTGGCTTGAACCTATGGCTCCCCAGATGTTTTGGCCTTCAACTCCCAGAAATCTTAACAGCTGGTAAACTGGCTGGGATTTCTGGAAGTTGTAGGCCACCTGGGGACGCACAGGTTGAGAACTACTGGTTTAAGGTAACCTATCTTCCTCTCTAAAATCTCCATCCTTAGACAGCCCTGTTTCTTCCTCCCTCTCATCTTATCTTCCTCTCCTCCCTCCCCCTCCTGAGGGCAGGATAAAATCTGTGGCTATGGCTGTTGCTGAAACAGCAATGCCTTCTCCCTTCTATAAGTGGAATAAATCCCAAAGGTATAACCGTGTTTCTTTAAACAAAAAACAAAGTGGAAGACTAGGGCCCTTAAGGAGTCACTCCTGCCGATATAACAAAGAGTCTTGTGTTTGTTGTGTGCCTTTAAGCATTCCTTGATTAATAACAACTCTAAGGTGATCCTGCCACTGGGGTTTCTTAGAAAGATTTGTTCAGAAAGGGGTTCTATGAGCTGACCAAGTTTACTAAGTAAGTTTCCATGATGGAGCGGTCATTCAAGCCTGGGTCTCAAATTCATAATTTGGTGCTCAAATGACTATACCATGGGGAGTTCTCAAGAAGTCTGTGCCACCTTACGAAACACCGAACACATTTAGTCTGTCCATGAACTTTTCTGGACTGTTGGCCATTATAACAGAGCCAGAATGATTAATGTATAGCACCATGATTCTGGGGACCAGGGTTCAATCTCAGACACCTACTGGGTGGCCATGGACAAGTTATGCCCTCTCTGCCTTAGGTTAGCAATTCTCAACCTGTTGGTCCCCAGATGTTTTGGCCTACAACTCCCAGAAATCCCAGCCAGTTTAGCAGCTGTTAGGATTTTTGGAAGTTGATGGCCAAAACATCTGGGGAACCACAGGTTGAGAACCACTGCTTTAGAGGAAGGCAAAGATAAACCCTCTCTGAACAAATCTTGCTAGAAAACTTTGTTGTAATCAGTGGCAGCTGGTAATTTTGATGTTGTTGGAACAGTGAATCCACTCCAGGCTTTAGTCTTAGCATTAAAAGAGCTGTTCATGGTGCTGAATCCAGTCCCAAGATTTGAGTAATCTAGGTACCTTTAACAATTTAGATTAATACCCAGGGCAGGTTCACAGTTCCTCTGACATCCACTGTTAGTCTCTGGAGGTTCTTGTAAAAGTACAAACTAGATTGCACAAGTCTTGTTTGGTCAACTCGTTTAGGGCACTGTTTTCCCGTCTTTGAATAATGTTTAGTTTAAATGATATTGGTTTTTGAGTTATTGCCTTTGTTAATTTTTCATTATGTTTGGTTTGATGTATCTCATCCAGCTCTTAAGCAACTCATACACTGAATATTTCTTTGTCGAGCCCCTCCCTTCTCTCATTTCCTTCATTAATCCATTCTCTGCCAGGATTAATGTTTATTCTGCTTATTTTTCTTTAGAAATAGAAAGGAGGATAAAAATGGCTGGGAAAGAAGGAAAAATTGCTCACAGCATTGGCAACTCTTCAGATCTTGTTGAACTTTATTATCCATTATCCCTAGTCACCATAGCCAATGGTTGACAAATGCTGGGAATTGCAACATGGGGTGTGTATATCACACTTCCCTAGAGTTATAGTTACACCATTCCTGCCTGTTATTTGGCTCATGCAGGACCTGGGGCCCTGGTGGATCCTCTTGAGACCTTTTGTGTGTCTGAAAACGGAGCAAGACTGGCACAAGGGGAAACATTGTTAAAGCCGTTTCGCCACCCTTCTGAACCTTTGGACCTCGATAAGCGTGTTCTTGGTTGCAGGATGCTGGACTAGACAGACCTGAGATGGATGGGGATTTCTTCAGTTCTCCAGATATTGGAGGAATAATATCATTGTATCCCTTTTGGCTGTATTGGCTATAGTTGATAGAAATGATCCAATAACTGTGGGGTTGCAGATTCACAATTCTTGAGAATCCTCTCAGTCAGGAGAGTTTTTCATCTACCCAAGTATCTTTTTAGGTAAAGATATTGCCTAAAGCCAAAGTAAATAGATAACTATATGAATTATTGGAATGTGGTATGATGCATATGATTATCAACTCACCTTGGCTTGAGGCAACACCTTTCCTCCTTCCTTTGTTCCCCAACAACCATAGTTAAGACTGAAATCTTATCGCCATACCCATAATTTTTGTATTTCTATCTTTACCTACACATAGACTAAGGGCATCTGATGAAGTAGACTTAAAACTACGCTTAAGCCACCGACTTCAAAGTAGGTGCTACTACAAGATCCTTTTGCATATAATTGTTCTATTATTATGTTGCTGCTAGAGTGATTTTAATCATCTATAATTATTTTAAATACAATTAAAACTATTCAAAAAACTACTTTAGGTTATTCCTATATATTAACAAGAATTTTAATATGCAAAAATTAGCATATTTGCATGTGACCTAAATTCAATTGTTACAACTAGAGTGGATCATTGACTTAATATAATTTATGTAAGTGTTGGCTTACTAACCTCCTATTGATTAAGTATTGGATCATGTGATTTAAATATTTATATTAAGATGTTTTAATCCTTTCTTTTAATGTTTAATTTATAGTTATACTAGCCGTCCCCTGCCATGCATTGCTGTGGCCCAGATGGGGGTTCTGTGTGGAAGGTTTGGCCCAATTCTATCGTCAGTGGGATTCAGAATGCTCTGTGATTGTAGGTGAACTATAAATCCCAGCAACTACAACTCCCAAATGTCAAGATTCTATTTTCCCCAAACTCCACCAGTGTTCACATTTGGCATATTGAGTATTTGTGCAGAGTTTGCTCCAGATCCATCATTGTTTGAGTTCACAGTGATCTCTGGATGTAGGTGAACTACAACTCCAAAACCGAAGGACACTGCCCACCATACCCTTCCAGTATTTTCTGTTGGTCATGGGAGAACTGTGTGCCAAGTTTGGTTCAATTCCATCATTGGCTGGGTTCAGAATGCTCTTCGATTGTAGGTGAACTATAAATCCCAGCAACTACAACTCCCAAATGACAAAATCATTTTTTTTATTGAAGGACATACATTGTGCTATTAGGTGTCTTGTGTCCAAATTTGGTGTCAATTCGTCCAGTGGTTTTTGAGTTCTGTTAATCCCACAAACGAACATTACATTTTTATTTATATAGATGTTAGCATTTAGTTATTGTGATTTTTCTTTTTACTTGTATGTTGGCATTGAATTTTTGCCATTGGTATGTTGTAAACTGCCTTGAGTCTCCTCCCAGGGGTGAGAAAGGTGGTTTATAAAAATAATAAATAAATACTCATTGTGATTAGTAATTAGATTTAGGCCTGTAAGTACTACAAATAAAATAAATGAAGCCTAACAGTGCACCCTTTGAATGTGGTCCATAATTCACTGCCTCAGGGGCACAATATTTGTGTAATGAAAGGCAATTTGAGAAAATAATGGCATGAAGACATAAAACAACTTTTAGCAACATCTTTATTGACTAATATGACCAACCCCAGTTCCCCTTCCCAGGCTTTCCTTCATCTCTAACACAAACATTTGTGGTCTCAGATGCACTGGGGTGTTTCCTGCCATAGAGTTGATTCATTTCTTCGAGACTCTGGTTTCACTTGTCTCCGACACCACTTTGCCATCCACGATCTTGGTGGAGTGGATCTTCTGAGTGGTTTGCATGGTGCTTTCCAGTAAGGCATCTTTCAGGCTGGAGGATAAGATGGAAAATGGGAACCAGAATTAAGAGTAATTCTCATCATTTTCACATGAAAACAACTGGGTGTTCTTAGGGCCTCATCACACTAGAGAAAAAAATCCACTTAAAATCCGGTTTCTGCCTCCTGCAGAATTCTGGGGTTTGTAGTTTAGGGAGACTGTTAAAGGCTCCTCACTAAACAACAAACCCCAGAAGGAGGCAGAAACTGGATTTTAAGTGGATTTTTTCTCTAGTTTTTTTTTTTTTTGTCATGTCAGGAGTGACTTGAGAAACTGGAAGTCGCTTCTGGTGTGGGAGAATTGGCTGTCTGCAAGGACGTTGTCCAGGGGATGCCCGGATGATTTGATGTTGTTATTATTCTTGTGGGAGGCTTCTCTCATGTCCCCTTATGAGGAGCTGGAGCTGATAGAGGGAGCTCATCTGCCTCTCCCCGGATTCGAACCTGCAACCTGTCAGTCTTCAGTCCTGCAGGCACAAGGGTTTAACCCACTGTGCCACCGGGGGTTCCTTTTTTCTCTAGTGTGATGAAATAATTAAGTGATGTAGGCTACTGTATGAATTGTATACACTATTACATGATATCCCAGTACTGCCAAGCAAAATTACTTTGGTCTCATGAAGTTAGTCCTGACCTATGTTAGACCTTAGACCAAAGAACTAATTTGTTAAAACTCCATTGATACGAAGGAAATCTCAGCCTCTTTCCACACCCTGCATGGTAAACACTGATTACATAAGTAGAAAACTGGTCTCAGATATGTGCTCAATGTCATGAGTGGCACAGGAGTTGCTCACACAAAAACCTATCGAATACAGATCCTTTACCACAGGCATAGGTAAACTTTGGAACTCCATATATTTTGGATTTGAATTCCCTAAAAATCCCAGTCATCTTACCAACTGTTAGGAATTGAACCTGGAGGACCAAAGTTTGCTCATGTCTGCTCTACCAGGATATGCCACTGTATTCCTCCCTTCAGATAGCGACAGCATGTACCTCTTATGTTCACTTCAAGTGTTGGTTAGTGAATAGGCCTCTGAGGATCTGTTCGTATTCAGGAACAGGGTTCAGAACCCTATGCAACTCTTTTAAAGCCTAGAGTAAAATCAGGAATGGATCCTCTGCTCCTCTGAAATGGGAGCTGTCAGCAGCCATTGCCTTCAGCACTGTTTTCCCATTTTGCACATCTTGTGCTTTGTTCTTTAGCAAAACTGTATTTTTGGGAGCCTTCAGGGAACAACTCATCTCAAAACCAAGGCCAAGCTGACCATGTAATTTAAAATGAGAAAGAGATAGAGTGGGAGGTATTGCTTCCATTTCAGTAAATCTGAAAGCATGTTGATGGTGGGGAGAGGGCAGTAGCCACCAAAAATGGAAGCGGTGAAGCAACATTCCGGAGTGGGATAATTGCTCAATCTCATTTGGCATACATGAGTCAGGCCTCCAATTTTATTTTAGTTAAGAAATGCAACTTTTTTCCTTCTTATCACAAATTTGGTCTACAGCTAACTGTAAAAGGAAACACTCCCCTTGTCACATTCTTGAGTAAGCATTATTTAGATCGTGTAAAGTACAAACCAGAAGCCACCACTTTCAAAGTTCTTTTAACAGACAAAGGAAGAAAAAGCAGGATGGTGCTCACCTCAGCTCTTCCCCACCCTCAAGCAGGTGCCTGTAGGTTGAAATCTCTGCCTCTAGTTTGTCTTTGATGTTGAGCAGAATCTGGTACTCCTCTGACTGGCGCTGGACATCATTTCGCAACTGCGCCAGCTCAGCTTCAGTTCGCAGTAGTATCCCGTTGATGTGCTCCATCTGCAGGCCATAGCGCATTTCAACTTCCTGCAGATTGGCCTCCAGACTGGCTCTCTGTAGAGGAGAGACAAAAAGTAAAAGAAATCAAGACCGTCCTGTTTTAAGTCAACCATCTTAAGAAAATGATTTTTTTTTTGTTTAAGACGACAGTTTTTTGGTTTTTTTTTGGTATTTCAGGAAATTGAAATTCCTCCAAGAAATGAAGGAGAAACTATGGCTCACTTGTAAAGATTGTTTCCCATCCTTACTGAAATCAACCCAAATTCACAACCAGAAGCCAATTTTTACTACCTTCCTATTGAAAATACTTTATGATTCAATTTTGAAAACTGTTTTCAAAACTTGAGAATTGAAATAATTACTGTTGTAAAATAATAGAGGTGTCTTTTTAGAAAGAGGAAAAGGGGCCTTGGAACCATGTAGAGGTTTCTTTAAAACGAATCTCCCAATTCCTAATACAGTTTTGATATCTGAGCTAATGGGAATTGAGGAATCCAGCTTTATATGGAGGGTCTGAAGTTCCTCATCCCTGATTTTAATCCCACAGAGTTGTATTTCCTTCACCCCATTGAGCAATTCTCATTAGAGTTTAGACTACTACCCACAGAAACATTTACAGCAGTTCTCCACTTTGGTGGAAATTATGGACCTAAGACCCTCCAAAACTGAAAAAAATGGTGAATAATGTCTTTTTTTTCCTGAAAGAATATCTCTCTAGGATTCCCTAGGTTTTCTAGGGTGACTATATGGTCAATTTTCAGTAGAAACTGACCATAAAGGTCTTTTGAAGGACCTAGGCATTCCTCAAGATAACATCTTATTGAACTCCACAAATAATCAGTTCTGCAAATATTGAGCCCGCTTATGTGAGGAAGAAAGTACCCCTTCCAGTCCCAGTTTTTGAACATACCAGATTGCGTGCAGACTCCAGTTCAATTTCATGTGTTTGGACAGAGCGGCGCAGGTCAATGATGTTGGCACGGGCCTTCTCAATGTCTTTGGAATGCTCGGTGATGACGACTGTGCTCTCTGTGATCTACAGACACAGAATGAACGGCGTTAGGATCTCAGATAATCCCATCTCCATGATGATCTCCCTCCCACCAAATTAAAGGACACATTAATACTGAATAGAGAATGTTCATTTATCCTAGCACAATCCCTACAAATTACTGATTTAGCTCAATACATGGGAAACCACAAGGAGAGGGTTATACTTACTAGTTTATAAAGGGAGGTAGAGAGGGAGCAAGAAAGGAGCCACAATTGCCAGGATTAATGAGAATATTTTTTCCACCTTGAATATGCTATTTCAAATTATGTAGTTCAGTTTCTATATTGGTCATGTACCTATTTCACATTTTTTACTTAGGATTTAAGGTTGTATTCAAATGTGACACTTCTTCTACCCAGCCACAGAGGCTTAAGAGTCCCACTGTTACGGTATATACGTGTGTATATGTTGTCCCCATGTATAAGTGGAGGGCAGGTTTGATGGCCAAACTTATGGATTTTAATATGACCTATGGATAAGTCCAAAGTCATTCCATGGAGCAGGGAAAGTACCAATGCCACTTCATGGGGTCAGATTCCTCTGGCCACCCTGCCGCCATTCCTCATCCAGGCCTTCAAAAAGCCCAGAAGTGTGCCATAGCAGAGGAGAGGATTGGTACTTCTTCTAGGTTGATCCAAAATGGACAAATATCTTAGCTTTCACAACTCTAGTCAGAGAAAGGAGTGGTTTCTTTTTTTTTTCTTTTTGCTAAAAGTCAAGGTACAATATTTAACTTGATCCATGGATAAATTAACCCAAGTTTTTTGGGTTGATATTGTGACTGAAATGTCTGTACATGAGCATATACAGTAAATACTGCACAGATACCTCCTTGAATACATAAAACCTTTGTGTATTCATGTGTATCAAATTTAGCATAACATTTGTCATACTATTGTTAAAAATACATTGGGACTTAATACTTAGATTATATTTGCAATGTGCAATTACAGCTGGAGCCAGAGAAGACAGAAAACTGTAAATGATGAAAAGACACAAAACCTCTGATATCATACCTGCTGGCTCCAATACTTGTCCAAATCCTCGAGATTCTTCTGAGCCAGGACGTCATACTGTGCTCGAATCTCAGCCATGATCTTGCCCAGATCCTGCGTTTTGGGAGCATCAACTTCAACTGTCAGCCCAGAGTTGGCAATCTGGGCCTGCAAGTTGTCAACTTCCTAAAGGAGAAAAGATAGAAAGGGACATTCAATACACTAACTGTGAGGATTGGGAGGGGTGAAAGCCTTCTGCACCAGTCAAACGGTGCTTTGCTTCTTCTGTTCCAGGTATTTGGCTCTTTTCCCACTCAAATACCCATCCTTGTTGCATTTGTGCCACTTTTCCTAGAGCCAGCAAAAACTTACCTCTTGGTGGTTCTTCTTCATAAAGACCAGCTCTTCCTTGAGGGCCTCAATCTCAGTCTCCAGCTGTAGGCGCATCATGTTGGTGTCATCAATGACTCTGCGGAGGCCATTGATGTCATTCTCCACTGACTGACGGATCGCCATTTCAGCCTCAAACCTAGATGGTTAAGAGAGGAAAAAAGAGGATGAGTGCCTTACAGCAAGATGTTTGTAGCACAGAATGACTTCACATGTTGTCATAGAGCAATGGTTCTCAAGCTATGGGTCCTCAGATGTTTTGGGCTTCAACTCCCAGAAATCTTAACAGCTGGTAAACTGAAATTTCTGGGAGTTATAGGCCAAAACACCTATGAGAACCACTATCATAGAGAGAAAAAGGCAGGACTGTGTACATACTGCAATCCAATCTTAGGGCAAAGAAGCACAACTAGGTACAGAATTCTGCTTCTTGCAATTTATTTTTTTTAAGAAAGCACATGTTTCAAACTTTTATGACTAGTCCCTCCACATTTGCAGTTTCGACTTTTACAGATTTGATTAAAATGTTATCTCCAGGAATTTCTAGGCCTTCAGTGTGACTCCGTCAACTTTGGTAAAGTTTAGAACAGGTTATGCATAGTTGTACGCCTGCACAATAGCCTACTTTTCAGCTAAGTAAACACATACTCAGTGAAATGATGGGCTGGATCCTATGCCCTCAACATTTCATAGAGGAAAATAAGGACACATACAACCAAGCAACAGTAGAATGGGGTCAAGACAGCCAAAGTTATTAATGAGTGAAACAGACAAACTTGGAAGGACTGCAGTGGTTTGCTCTTGCCTGAGCCTAGTGTGAAGGGCACAACACCACTCTTTTTCTCCTCTCCCCATTGCTGAATTAATTGAGAACAAATGACTTTTGGATTATGAATTTGGCTTGCAGCAATTGAAGTAGGCGAAGAACAAAGAGGCGAAGTAGTAGGGAAAATGAGAAACTGGAAAAATTTTAAAAGCAGTTGGGAAAGCCACCCTAATTGGAATTGCCAAAAAAGTACAATTGGAAGGTATAGGATCGATAGGCCCATTCCTACTCTCCTCTATCCCTTGATAGTTATAGGGGAATGAATGCACAAAAAAGGCCCTACATCATAGTCATTATTGTCTGCCAATACTATAGGTAACACCCAAAAAGCTGCATTCTGCTGGAAACAGACTGCCAATCAAACTTGACTCCAAATGAAGACCCCGTAAGACTCAGTAAGATGTGCTATCACAACTGTTGGGCCTCCTCCACCCAGCTTCAGTCCTCTCGTTCTAATAGGTATTCACATTTCAGTAAAGAGAACAAATACATTTTGTTCTACTTGTATATAGGAATAGCTTTCTTCTGAAGGTTTTTGGATAGATCATGGTAGTCAGACAAGGAGAAAGATACTTACTTGACACGGAAATCATCAGCAGCCAGCCGGGCATTATCAATCTGCAGGACAACGCGAGAGTTGTCTATTGTCTGGTCAAAGATCTGAGGGCAGAAAAGGAAACACATGAGGGACTTGTGAATACATTCTTTAAACATAGTATGTTGGTCCTGAGTGGGGTTGCTCACTGATCAGAAAAGCTGGCACTGTGATTTTAACAGCACCTCAATCTGATGATAAAGCATTTCTGCCCAGAGAAATATGTACGGCTTACTATCTGCAGGTTAAGATGCTATGAAAAGCAGAGTTATATGGGTGTTTGCCTTCAGTTGCCTGTGGTCTTATGGTGATCACATGCATTTCATCCTCAGAGGTGGTTTTTCCATTTCTTCCCTCTGAAATACAGCCTTGGTCCCCCATCCAATGCTAACTAACCAGGGCTGATTTGGGTTGTTGTAGGTTTTTTGGGCTATATGGCTATGTTCTAGAAGCATTCTCTCCTGATGTTTCGCTTGCATCTATGGCAACAACAAAGGTTTTTTGGGCTATATGGCTATGTTCTAGAAGCATTCTCTCCTGATGTTTCGCTTGCATCTATGGCAGGCATCCTCACAACCTCTAGAGAATGCCTGCCATAGATGCAGGTGAAACGTCAGGAGAGAATGCTTCTAGAACATTGCCATACAGCCCAAAAAACCTACAACAATCCAGTGGTTCTGGCCATGAAAGCCTTCGACAACACAGGCTAATTGGCTTAATTTCCAAGATCAGGCAGGCTCTGAAGCCTTTAACGGGACTGATATGAAATATGGCAACTCTTGCCCTTTTGTCAATTGACCTTGGACCGACTTTAAATCACCCATCCAAGAATGGGTTCCAGAAATGACTTTCCCAGGTTTATGCTGCCCAACTTCCTCTTATGCTCTTATTTGGAGAAGGCCCTTGCAACCTGAACTTACTAGTTTCCTGCCAGCCTACACAGTTCCCATTGTTTGCCTAAGCTCTCACAGGTGCAATTCACCTTTCCAGTTCCCCAGGTAACAAGGAGGCTTAAAGAGAGAGCCCAAGATTCTTAAAGGGAAATCTCCTGCTTAAGGAAAGTAGTGGTCTTGCAACTATCATCACCTTCATAAGACATTCCCATCCTTGTTTAGCTATCAATATCAATCCCATCCTGTTCTAGACAATAACCCTTGTCTAGGCCAGCTTTACAATCAGATGTACCAAATCATTTAAAGTTATATACACTGGGATTTGCAAAAATCTGTTTTGATTCTGTGTGCTGCCTTCCCTAGTTGGATTGACTTGATGCCTTTATCCAAACCTAGAGAAATTTTGATCCTCTGGATATTTTAGCCTATAGTTCCCACAATACTTTATTACTGTCCATGCTGTATAGGCTTTATGGACATTTTAAGCCAACATTTTGAGAAGTTCCTATCTCTATCCTATTCTTCCTCTCTTAGGAGTATAATTTGGGGAGAGTAGTGTCAATATGTGGTGGCACAATTAGGTAACAGGGAGCCAGAAATTCTTGCCTATGACCTGTAGATCCAGGCTGCCTTTCTGCCCACTCTGGATTTAAGACACAGACACAAATGTCTGCAAGAAGATAAAAACAAATACGTGGGATGACAATGTTCCTTTTTGTGTCCCTAAATAAACTCTTTGTTCGTAGCAGGAACAGAGACCAGGAAGCTGTTGTAAGAAGTTCTCTAGAGCATTAGGTCTTTTCCACAGCAGCCACACCTTGGGAAATCGCCTATCACAGACTGAACTAAGCTCTCTCTGTGTCTGTGCAACTAGGGAGAGACATAGAAGGGCTTCAAGAACCACACTGTTCCCTGCACAAAACCTGAAATTGGCCCTCCCTGGCTAAGAAAAGCCTGGGTGGTTCACTTTTTGTCGCTATTGCTCAATGGAAACTTCACGAAGGGGTGGGGTGTTCACGAAAATGCTCCCCTGCAACATTTGTCCCTATTTTGGTAGAAAGGAAAGATAAAAATACAGTACATAATTAAGTACACAGTCCCAAAGGTGTATTCAAAGGGCTCTTTTCATCTTCTGCAACTGGGACCGCACCCTCCAGTCCAGCTCCTTTGCTCTTTGTCCCGTACACCTGTCCTTTCCAACTGCAACAGCCGTTTTCCACCGTTATCTTTTTCCTTTTTTCACTGTTTGCCAAATGATTATATGCCTGCCTATCACTCATGAGAGCAAACATCCTTTAGTTGAAGCCCATGTCTTTCCCAGAAAGGGCTGTTCTTTGAACTCCGTCCCTAAGCTACAATTTAGTGGGGTAGGGTTCTCACTGCTTGGAAAGCTTTCTAATTCACTGCTGCCTTGCATGTTGGGTAATTCATTCAGATAATATGCTGCAGTGGTTGGAGGGTTGGACTGGGGATTTGGGAGAGCCAAGTTCTACTTGCCATTTGAGCAGAATTTCACTGGTTGACCTTGAGCCAGAGCCCTTCCACACAGCCATATAATGCAGAATATAAAGACAGAAAATCCCACTGGGTTATCTGAGTCCACACTGTCATATATTTCAGTTTGAAGCAGAAAATGTGGGATTTTATTCAGGTGCGTGGAAGGGCCCCCAGCTGCTCACACTGAGGCCCCTTCCACAGTTGTATAAAACCCATATTGGACTAGATTATATGTCAGTGTGGACTTAGACAATCCAGTTGTGGATTATCTGCCTTGATAGTCTGAGTTATATGGCTCTGTGAAAGGGCCCTTTTTCAGCCCAACCATCTTTGTGGTTGTTAGGAAGATAAAATGGAGGTTAGGGTTAGGCATGATACTTTGCATTCACCAAAAGGAAGGCAGGATATATATATCATGAATGAATGAATATAGTATAACATTTATCCCCATCTTCCACCAGTGAGAAAAGGACAAAGAGCCCTGTTTTGGCTTGGCATCAAGCCCTCATCTGGAGGAAGGTCTTTGAGAAGTTTGCCTGGAACAACTTCTAGTTAAGGGAGTGAATGGAAGGGCAGGGAAAGTTTCTCTGGGCCCTTCACACAACCCTATATCCTAGAATATGAAGGCAGAAAATCCCACAATATCTGCTTTGAGCTGGGGTATCTGAGTCCACACTCATGGGATTTTTTGCCTTGGTATTCTGGGATATAGGGCTGTGTGGAGGGGCCCTCCATGAGCTGCCTCCTCTGATGGCACACCTGAATCTGCCTTGTTACACTTATGAACCCAAATTTGGGTGGAAACATCTGTTCCTGTTTTGAAAGTGATATTTCCTGTTTAATTGTGTGGTAAATACTTTGAAAGTAGTTTTTATACTCCAGAAACTTCGTTTTTGTGGTGCCACTTAACAGAGTTTATGGCAGCCACAAAAACGAAGTTTCTGGAGTATAAAAACTACTTTCAAAGTGTTTGTTGAGACTCTGGGCCTTTCCACACAGCCCTATATCCCAGAATATCGAGGCACAAAATCCCACAATATCTGCTTTGAATTGGGTTATCTGAGTCCATACTCAGATAATGTGGGATTTTCTGCCTTGATATTCTGGGAGATAGGGGCTGTGTGGAAGGACTCCCAGTGAGATGTTCATTGAAAAACTATAGCAAAATATGTCATAGGGTGTCCTGCAAAATGAAGTTTTTGCCATTTAATAAACTTTTCCCATATTTTAATGATAGAACCAATTAGGACAGTGGTTCTCAACCTATGGGTCCCCAGGTGTTTTGGCCTACAACTCCCAGAAATCCCAACCAGTTTACCAGGATTTCTGGGAGTTGAATGCCTGGGGACCCACAGGTTGAGAACCACTGAATTAGGAAATGACATGTAAAACCCAGGAACAAAAACGGTTACATTGTGTTATCTTTGTCTCTTACACAAGGCATCAGAGTAGGGTTAACTGGAGGGCCACATTCACCCAGCTGGCACTGCCAAGTCTACTGTAGGAAGAAAGACACTAGCCGATTTTCCCTGAACCTCAATTCCCACCTATCCTAATGACTTTAATAGATCACCAGTTTCTGAAGAAATGTTTTCCACACCTGGCTGAGTGTGCTCATTTATCTTCTCTGCGGTTACTAAAGGCAGCCCATGTTTTCTTGTAGTAACTTGTGGCTACATATAATGAATGGATATATACAAATAATAAAAGGACAACGTGCCTTTCCCCCACTTAACTAACCCACACTGTGGTAGCCATTCCTCTCCACACACATACACCTCCCGCTAAGCAACTCTGCATACGTGGCAAATTTTGGAATGCAAGAGTAAAAAGCGTTTTGGTTGCTGAATGTCTATAGTTGTTGAAGTAGTTCTAAAGATTGGTCAGTCGATAAGATCAGCTACACTCACTGGGAAATTGGGTTTTCAGGAATGAATTCCAGACAAGCATAATTAAATCCCTGGCACTTTCTTATTTCAGAAAGGAAGGAAGTACAGAAAGGAAGCATTTCAGAAATGAAGCTTCCCATAACTACTCTGTGGTGTACTCTGTCATGTGTAACAAATAATAGCCTATCTCCTTAATCCCTGGACTAATCATTAATCTGTGTGCATTGGGACAACGATTGGACTTTGGACAGCCAAGGAATATTGTTGGGAAGAAAGCAGGCAGAGATTTATGCTGAATGCATGTGGGGTTTTTTTGTCGTGTCAGGAGTGACTTGAGAAACTGCAAGTCACTTCTGGTGTGAGGGAATTGGCCGTCTGCAAGGACGTTGCCCAGGGGATGTCCGGATTTTTTTTAATGTTTTACCATCCTTGTGGGCGGCTTCTCTCATGTCCCCACAGGCAGAGCTGGAGCTGACAGAGGGAGCTCATCCGCGCTCTCCCTGGATTCGAACCTGCGACCTGTAGGTCTTCAGTCCTGCTGGCACAGGGGATTAACCCACTGCGCCACCGGCAGTGGGTTAATCCCACTACTGATCACCCTCCTGCATGTGGGGTGTTATATAGGAAGTCACTCCACCACTCCAATCTTTGCAAACCACAAGAGCCAGCTCAATATATGAAGCAGTTGAGCCATTGCATGTTGGATAAATGTTCCAACCACAAACTTGGATTTTGGGCCCGTCCACCCAGCCCTATATCCCAGAAAATCCTACATTATCTGAATGTGGACTCAGATAACCCAGTTCAAAGCAGATATTCTGGGATATAGGGCTGTGTGGTAGGGCCCTTTGTTAAAGGGAGGCAATGGTAATGCTGGAGACTTAATGGGGTATTTGTCAGATACTTTAGGAAAGACTCAGCATCCCTTTTCAATGATTGCAGGGCCCTTCCACACAGCCATATTATAACCCAGAATAATCCAGGCAGAAAATCCCACAATATCTGCTTTGAATTGGGTTATCCGAGTCCACACTGCCATATAACCCAGTTCAAAGCAGATAATGTTGGACTTTATACAGCTGTGTGTGGAAGGGACCTCAAAGTTAGCTCCAAGACATGGAACTCTTTGTCTTTAGAGCAGTGGTTCTCAACCTGTGGGTCCCCAGATGTTTTCGCCTACAACTCCCAGAAATCCCAGCCAGTTTACCAGCTGTTAGGATTTCTGGGAGTTGAAGGCCAAAACATCTGGGGACCCACAGGTTGAGAACCACTGCTTTAAAGCCTTATGAAATGTATCTCTACTAGTTGAGCTGACTTAAAGGAGAGCTGCACTGGGAGAGCCAGGTCTCAAAGGGTTCAGAGAATACAATCAGATTTTTGAGCTTGGCTTTACTAACTAAATATCATATGCTTCTAAAACACATGCTCCTAAAACATCCCATGTCGCTGCATGACATACAGTTTCATCCTTACCATGATAAGGATGAACTCTTCTTCACACCAAGTGTATGTGATGCAAGAACAACAAAAAAAAGTTGGGACTGCAGGAGTGAAGTATAATAACAGAGCAGCTAGTTCAGACATGGGCAAAATTCAGCCCTCCAGGTGTTTTGGACTTCAACTCCCCAATTCCTAACAGCCTACTAGCTGTTGGGAATAGTGGAAGTTGAAGTCCAAAACATCTATGGAAGTTTGCCCATTCCTGAGCCAGTCAGTCACTGAGTGAACAGGAAAGATGTCTTATAGTGAGTGTTTATATGTGGAGTGAGATTCTAAATAATGCTATTTCCTCCGGACAGAAGCAAAATGAAGGGGGGATTCTAGAGTGCTAAACCTAGACGAAAACAAAAATAATAACAATGTTATAAGCAGGCAGCTTGGTTATTCTGTACAATTAATTGGTGCCAGTGCTTCGAGGTAGCAATCTGGGTTGCTATATTTGCAAAGATCCCCTTTAGCCCTCCCTACCTTTCTGCAAAAAGCAGCTGCTTTCTAACAGCTGGTTCATTATGGTTTCATACTGGTTGAGAGAGCGGGTGGAGTAAGACCGGGCGAAGTGAGAGACACAGGCAATTCCTTTACTTCCCTTAAGCATAATGCTCCCCTGTTTATTGTCTCTCCCCCCCCCCCCTTCTGACCTGCGACGAGGTCTATTCTGAACTGCCTTGCTCAAGTAAGGTACCGTTGGGTCCCAGCTATCATACTATCCCCTGTTAAATTACTTCACTGTTATCTGTGTCCCACCTGCGTTAACTGAGTTCAATGGTCTCCTGCTGCTGCAATGTGCTATCAGCATTGTCGAAGCAGTGTTGCAGGAATCAGCGTAGAGCTGCCAACACTCGGTCCCAGCTATCATACTATCCCCTGTTAAATTACTTCACTGTTATGTGTGTCCCGCCTGTGTTAACTGAGTTCAGTGGGATCCTGCTGCCACATTGTGCTATGAGTTCAGTGGTATCCTGCCACCGCATTGTGCTATCAGTGTTGTCAAAGCAGCATTGCTGAATGAGTGTAACGCTACCAGCACTCGGTCCCAGCTATCATACTATCACTGACCTGTTAAATTACTTCACTGTTATCTGTGTCCCACCTGCGTTAACTGAGTTCAGTGGTATCCTCCTGCTGCATTGTGCTATCAGCATTGTCGAAGCAGTGTTGTGGAATCAGCATAGAGCTACCAACACTCGGTCCCAGCTATCATACTATCACCTGTTAAATTACTTCACTGTTATCTGTGTCCCACCTGTGTTAACTGAGCTCAGTGGTATCCTGCCCCCACATTGCACTATGAGTTCAGTGGTATCCTGCTGCTGCACTGTGCTATCAGCGTTGTGCTACCAGCACTTGGTCCCAGCTATCATACTTTCACCGGCCATCTGTCAGGGGTGATTTGATTGTGCTTTTTCATGGCAGGGGCAGACCCGTAGCCAGGATTTTGATTGGGGAGGGGGCTAAGTTTGATTTTGGGGGGGGGGGGTTGAGGATCTACCCTAGCAAACCTTTTGTATCATTATCGCAATAGCCCCATGCATGTGGGATATATTGAGCATGGTGATCAGATCATGATATGAATAAACGTAACAGTTTAAATAATGTACCAGTAAGGCCTTCTCGCGGACCACCCTGAGAATTTGGGGGGGGGGGCTGAAACCCCTCATGCCCCCTCTCCCTGGCTATGGGCTGGATGGCTCATGTTTCTCTTAAGAGTGCTGGAGCATTGGGCTATCAGCGTTGTCAAAGCAGTGTTGCCGAATCAGCGTAGTGCTACCAGCACTCAGTCCCAGCTATCATACATGAGGCGCCCAATCCAAGCCCCTGCCATGCAGGAAAAGCACAATCAAATCACCCCCGACAGATGGCTGGGGAAAGTCTAGTGGTTGTAAAGTGTGTGTGGCTCTCTCACCTGGTTCCTGAGGTCCTCGATGATGTCGAAGTAGTGGCTCCAGTCGCGGGCGCTGGGCCCCTTCTTGTCCAAATGCTCGCGGATCTGGATCTCCAGCTTGCGGTTGCCGGCCTCCAGGCTGCGGACCTTCTCCAGGTAGCTGGCCAGGCGGTCGTTGAGGTCCTGCATGGTCTCCTTCTCGTTCTGGACCACGCCGGAGCCCGAGAGGGCGAAGCTGTAGCCCCCATAGCCGCTCCCGCTCCCGAAGCCTCCTCCTCCTCCGCTCCCGAAGCTCTGGCTGGAGCCCAGGCGGCGGACCCGGGAGACGGAGATGCGGGAGCCCGAGCCCCCGGCCCCGCCGTAGACGCTGGCCGAGCTGGGCCCCGAGGAGAACTGCACCGAGGAGGAGGAAAGCCCTCCCGGGCGGGAAGAGCTGGAGCTGGTGTAGACGGTGCTGGAGCGAGAGAAACTCATGTTGGAAGGAAGGAAGAGCAAGCTGTCGAGTGGGAAGGAAGGAAGAGGAGGCAATCCCAACGCTAGGTGCCGGCGCGGGATTTATAGCCCGGAGGGGAGGGGCTGCCCAGCCTGAGCCCACCTCTTTCTCTCCCTCTCCTCCTCCCTCCCTCCCTCCCTTTTGCCTTCTGCCTTCGAAGGAGAGTGAAGCCCCTCTAGCTTGTCCTTTGACTGAGTCCAAAGACCTTTTGCAGGATCCCAGGCGCAGGCAGGGCTTCCCCTAAAGACCCAGGCAAAGGCTGGCTGTCTCTACATCAGGTTCTTGTGGGTTTTTTCGGGCTATATGGCCATGTTCTAGAGGCATTTCTCCTGACGTTTCACCTGCATCTATGGCAAGCATCCTCAGAGGTAGTGAGGTCTGTTGGAATTAGGACAATGGGTTTTTATATCTGTGGATGGCTGGGGTGGGGCAAAGAGCTCTTCTCTGCTGGAGCTAGGTGTGAATGTTTCAACTGACCACCTTCATTAGCATTTGAAGGCCTGACTGAGCCTGGGAAAATCTTTTGTTGAGAGGTGTTAAGAATGGGGGATGCCTGGCTCGAGAGCAGTACGTGTGGAAAAGATCTTGGAGTCCTCGTGGACAACAAGTTAAACATGAGCCAACAATGTGATGTGGCAGCAAAAAAAGCCAATGGCATTTTGGCCTGCATCAATAGGAGCATAGTGTCTAGATCTAGGGAAGTCATGCCACCCCTCTATTCTGCTTTGGTTAGACCACACCTGGAATATTGTGTCCAATTCTGGGCACCACAATTCAAGAGAGATATTGACAAGCTGGAATGTGTCCAGAGGAGAGCGACCAAAATGATAAAAGGTCTGGAGAACAAGCCCTATGAGGAGCGGCTAAAGGAGCTGGGCATGTTGAGAGGGGATATGATAGCCATGTATAAATATGTGAGAGGAAGCCACAGGGAGGAGGGAGCAAGCTTGTTTTCTGCTTCCCTGGAGACTAGGACGCGGAACAATGGCTTCAAACTACAAGAAAGGAGATTCCATCTGAACATGAGGAAGAACTTCCTGGCTGTGAGAGCCATTCAGCAGTGGAACTCTCTGCCCCGGAGTGTGGTGGAGGCTCCTTCTTTGGAAGCTTTTAAACAGAGGCTGGATGGCCATCTGTCAGGGGTGATTTGAATGAAATATTCCTGCTTCTTGGCAGGGGGTTGGACTGGATGGCCCATGAGGTCTCTTCCAACTTTTTGATTCTATGATTCTATGTGCCTGGTTGTTTCCTCTCTGCTGTTTTGCTGTTGCAATTTTAGAGTTTTTTAATACTGGTAGCCAGATTTTGTTCATGTTCATGGTCTCTTCCTTTCTGTTGAAATTTCCACATGCTTGTGGATTTCAATGGCTTCTCTGTGTAGTCTGACATGGTGGTTGTTGGTGTGGTCCAGCATTTCTGTGTTCTCAAATAATATGCTGACCACATAGGGAAGCTGATGAGGAAACACAACATACAAACAATCTACAAACCCACCAAGAAAATCCAACAAATGCTACGTTCAGCAAAGGACAAGAGGGATCCTCTCACCTCTGCAGGAGTCTACCGTATACCATGCAGCTGTGGACAAGTCTACATAGGGACCACCAAACGCAGCATTGCCCAAACACGAATCAAGGAACATGAAAGGCACTGCAGACTACTCCAACCAGAGAAATCAGCCATAGCAGAGCACCTGATGAACCAACCTGGACACAGGATATTATTTGAGAATACAGAAATGCTGGACCACCCATTGAAATCCACAAGCATGTGGACAATTTCAACAGAAAGGAAGAGATGCTTGCCATAGATGCAGGCGAAACGTCAGGAGAAATGCCTCTAGAACATGGCCCTATAGCCCGAAAAACGCCACAAGAACCTAGTGATTCCAGCCATGAAAGCCTTCGACAATACATTGTCTCTACATCCTTTTTTTTTTTTTGGGGGGGGGGGGGGTTAATGAACAAATGAACAAAATCTGGCTACCAGTATTAAAAATCTCAAAAATTACAACAGCAAAACAACAGAGGGGAAACAAACAGGCACATAAAATCACTCTCAACAAAAGATTCCCCCCCAGGCACTTCCAAGCCATTTAATGCTAATCAAGACCTCACTACCTCTGAGGATGCTTGCCATAGATGCAGGCGAAACGTCAGGAGGAAAATTGCCTCCAGAACATGGCCCTATAGCCCGGAAAAACCTACAACAACCCAATGTAATGTTTGTTTGTGGGATTAACATAACTCAAAAACCACTGGGTGAATTGACACCAAATTTGGACACAATACACATATCAGGCCAACAAGTGACCATCACTCATAAAACACCAAAAAACACAGCAAAAGAGACTTAAAAAGCCAAAAAACCTAAAATTGCATTACAACGCATGTGCATAACCACATATATATATGCAAACACACACATATATACACATATACACAAATATATACATACACACATATATATACACACAAAACACGTATACACAAACTGGGCCACAGCAACCTGTGGCAGGGGATGGCTTTTGTTGTTCAGTCGTCTCCGACTCTTCGTGACCTCATGGACCAGCCCATGCCAGAGCTCCCTGTCGGCCGTCACCACCCCCAGCTCTTTCAAGGTCAGTCCAGTCACTTCAAGGATTCCATCCATCCATCTTGCCCTTGGTCGGCCCCTCTTCCTTTTGCCTTCCACTTTCCCCAGCATAATTGTCTTCTCTAGGCTTTGCTGTCTCCTCATGATGTGGCCAAAGTACTTTAACTTTGTCTCTAAGGGGATGGCTAGTCTATATAAATAAAAATGTAATGCTGAAGGACCTAGGAAATTCCAAGAGGCTATATTTTGCCAGAGGCGGCTTCTTCTTCTTCTTCTTCTTCTTCTTCTTCTTATTCTTATTCCATTTTTCCCCACTCATATACAGGCCGTCCCCAAGTTACAAACAAGATAGGTGCTATAGATTTGTTCTTAAGTTGAACATGTTTGTAAGTCGGAACAGGTACATTTCAAAGTGTCACTCCAGTCATATGTGTGTGTGTGTGTGTGTAGCTTTGGATAGCACAGGGAAGGGTTAATACCCCTGTGGTGTTTGCTTTGTTGCCTGTGCCCCTGTTCAGACCATTTCACCTCACTGTCTATCCCTGTGAGAATTGGATTTTGAAAAATTTGGCTTGTTGAAACAAGGATTGGTGATAAAACTTCAGCAGAGACGTATTTTCCCCATGATCATTCTTCCAGGAGTGTATTTCCCCTCAGAGGAGTAGGTTTCTCTCACTTCCTGTTGTCGCACCCCAGTTCTTAACGATGAGTTGTTGGCAAGTTGGATGTTTGTAACTCAGGGACTGCTTCCTAGCATCCTACTACCATGGCTTTTTACAAGGGGTGCATCTATGCATTTTTACAAGGGCTTCATCTATCTATTAGTGCCAAACTCATTTTCATCCAAGGGACACACAAGCCAGAAGGCCATTAAATCCATGGATGGAGAATCTGTGGATGCAAAGGGCCTACTATAATATTATTACAAAATGGTCAAAGCTCTTTAGTTTTTATCCAGTTTCGGTCCCCAGATGTTGTTGAACGTCAGCTTTCATCACTTTTGATTATCCTGCTTCTTGGCAGGGGATTGGACTGGATGGCCCATGAGGTGTCTTCCAACTCTATGATACTACTAGCTGTCCCCTGCCATGCGATGCTGTGGCCCAGTCTGTTGATCTGGAAAATAAAGTAATGAGAAAGTGTTGGTTTCTAATATATGTAATTTCTTTATGCTTGCGGGTAAACAGTATTTCTTGCTGTTTCTTGTCAGTCTTGATGTGGAGAGTGTCTGGTTTGCCCACCCTGGAACATGCAAGATATCATTGTCCTTCTTTAAGGGTCCCTTTCAAATCTATGATACTATATCTCTGTGTGTGTGAATCATATGTGTCTATATCTATGGCTGGATGGCTCTTTGTCAGGAGGGCTTTGATTATGTTTTCTTGTCCTGGTGAAGGGAGTTGGATTGGATGGCCTTGAGTATTTTCTGTTGGTCATGGGGGTTCTGTGTGGGAAGTTTGGCCCAATTCTGTCGTTGGTGGGATTCAGAACACTCTTTGATTGTAGGTGAACTATAAATCCCAGTAACTACAACTCCCAATTGTCAAGGTCTATTTTCCCCCAAACTCCATCTGAGTTCATATTTGGGCATATGGAATATTCGTGCCAAGTTTGGTCCAGATCCATCACTGCTTGAGTCTATGGTAGTCTCTGGATGTAGGTAAACTACAACTCCCAAACTCAAGGTCAATGCTCACCAAACCCTTCTAGTGTTTTCTGTTGGTCATGGGAGTCCTGTATGTCCCGGTTGGTTCAATTCTATCATGCTGTTTGATTGTAGGTGAACTATAAATCCCAGCAACTACAACTCCCTATCTATCTATCTATGGCTGGATGGCTCTTTATCAGGAGGGCTTTGATTATGTTTTCTTGCCCTGATGAAGGGACTTGGATTGGATGGCCTAAAGTATTTTCTGTGTGGGAAGTTTGCCCCGATTCTGTCATTCGTGGGGTTCAGAATGCTCTTTGATTGTAGATTAACAGTGAATCCCAGTGACTTCAACTCCCAAATGTCAAGGTCTATTTCTCCCAAACCTCATCTGTGTTCATATTTGGGTGTATTGAGTGCTTGTGCCAAGTTTGGTCCAGATCCATCATTGTTTGAGTCCATTGTTTGAGTCCATTGTTTGAGTCTGGATGTAGGTGAACTACAACTCCCATACTCAAGGTCAGTGCCCCCCAAACCCTTCCAGTATTTTCTGTTGGTCATGGGAGTTCTGTGTGCCAAGTTTGGTTCAATTCCATCATTGATGGAATTCAGAATGCTCTTTGATTATAGGTGAACTATAAATCCCAACAACTACAACTCCCAAATGACAAAATCATAATTTTTTGAGTGATGGTCACTCCTTGTGTAGTGAGACGTTTTGTTGCCAAATTTGGTGTGATTTCGTTCATTGGTTCTTTTGTTTTTAAGGTACTCATTATGCACAGAGCATTTTTATATGTATAGATAGATGATTCTATCCGCCACGTGGATAGGGGATAATGGGGATTGCAGCCCAACAGCACTTGTGGCTCTGATGTTGGGGAAAAGGTTAAAGACTCAAAGTTTCAGCCTGAGAAAATACCTTTGCCTCTCCATAAATCCCAGGATTCTATAGCCTTGGGTCAGGTCAGTTCAAGTGGTGTCAAATTGCATTGATTCCACAGGGTATTGTAACAAATGAGAATGGCCACAGCTCTGCCAATCTAGTCTTGGACTGGCAGCAAAGGATTGCTTAGTCTGCAAACTGGTAACTGTATGTTTTGATCATTAGTAAATCTGAATCAGTAAAAAGAGTGCACAGAGCATTTCTTTTAATAGCTGGAGAAGGAAGATTCTGGATATCGAGATCTATAACTTTTGTAAAGAAACTAGGTTCTTGTGGCTTTCTGTAAAGAAGGTTAGAAGTCATAACTTGTTTTGGTCTTTAACCGTGCTTTCATTCCTTTCTTTTCTTCTTTCTATGTTTTAGTATCTCAGCTTTCCAATGCACACTACCCCTGGAAACACTAGCATGTATCTGGGGATTTTAATTTCTGTGTGTATGTATGTGTACTGTCCGAACGTATCTCTTTCCACGAACCATCACGAAGTTTAAGATCTTCAGGAGAGGCCCTGCTCTCGATCCCACCACTATCACAAACGCGGTTGATGGGGACGAGAGACAGGGCCTTCTCAGCAGTGGCCCCCCGCCTATGGAACGCCCTCCCTAGAGATATCAGATTGGCCACCTCCCTCTTGTCTTTTAGAAGGAAAATCAAGACCTGGTTATGGGACCAAGCGTTTGATCAGTGAGCAGCAAGTGGAAGAAGATCACACAACTTATGGCAATGAATTGACCCAGACTGGTTTCAATTTAATGGATGTGTCTTAATTAATTGTTTTAATTGTTGTTTTAATACTTTTAATATTTTGATTGTACTGTGGTTGTTTTTATGATGCTAGCATCATTTGATGCTTTTTTAAGGCTGCCCTGAGTCCCCTTCGGGGGGAGAAGGGCACGGTATAAATATAGGAAATAAATAAATAAAAATAAATACTGTCCCATGCATCACAAAATTAATGTGGTGAGCTGTATCAATGCAGCTCTTATTTTTTCTTCATTAAAATATGCATTTATTTATTTTCTGGGAACAATACTGCTCTATTGCTGCCAAAACAACAATCACCCCATGACTCTTGTAGTCTTAATGAGTTTTCATGGCTATTTGTTGTTAAGCCTAAACCCAGTTTTTTCCCCCATGTGGAACAGATCAACTAAAATAATGGAATTTACGTAAATGATAATATACCAAATTCTGATTGATTGATTGGTTTTTAGTAAAGGTAAAGGTTTCCCCTCACTGTAGGGGTTGGTGCTCATTTCCGTTTCTAAGCTGAAGAGCTGGTGTTGTCCGTAGACACCTCCAAGGTCATATGGCCGGCATGACTGCATGGAGCACCCTTGCCTTCCCACCACAGTAATACCTATTTTTTTAAAGAATATTAAATAATTTTTATTGTAACATACCTTGTGAAGAGAAAATAGAACATCGAAAGAATGAGAACAATTTTTGATAGAAAAGATAGGAAAGGAGAAAGAGCCGGGAGACAGATAAAAAAATAGGGGGGGAAAGAAGATAAAAAATAAAAATATAAAAAATTAAAAATAGTAATTGAAAAGAAGAAAAAGAAAAAAAAGGAAAAAAGGTTTGTTTGACTTCTTTCTATTCTTTGGTGGAATAAAAGTGTTTGGCCCCCAAAGGGGTGAAAAAACAGAGCAAAAAGCCTCTTCTTCCCTGGGAATTCTTGTCTTCTTGTGAGTCTTGTTAATTTAAATTCTTAAGTCTAATTTTTTGCTGCTTGAAATAATTCTTAACCAGGTCCCAATTCGTTTGTTTTGTTTTGTTTTGGGGAGGCCTTGATTTGGAGTAATCCAATAGGTTAATTGGTCCATATTCATTACCTCCAAGACTTTCTTTTGCCAGTCCTCTATTTTTGTAATGTCCTTCTGTCTCCAGTTTTTTGCAAACACTATTCTAGCCGCAGGTACTAAATAATTAAAAAGAATTTCCTTCTCTTTATCTTCTGCCACATTCAGCATACCTAACAAGAAATATTCAGGTTCTTTCCTGATCTTTTATGTTTAATTTTTTTTGTATATCAGTATCTATTGATCTACTCACATTTGTATGTTTTTGAATTGCTAAGTTGGAGAAGCTGGGGTTAACAGCGGGAGCTCACCGTGCCCCCCCCCCCGATTCAAACCACCAACCTTTTGGTCAGCAAGTTTGGCAGCGCAGCAGTTTAACCCGCTGCACCACCAGGGGGCCGTATGTAGGCTTTTACTACCATTCTTATCATAAGGTTATTAAGTGCCCTTGACTCTTCTTATGAAGGCTGAAATACTAATGCTAATAAATTGACAATGAGATAACATTCAGGATATTGATTCAGACCGACATAGTGACACACACACACTTAACTACCTTGTGACTCAGGGGACTTCTGACTCCCACCACAGCTGACTCAGGAAAATAAAATAAAATCACAGAAAAGAAAAGAGCATTAAAGATAAGGTGAGCTATTGCGTGTGGTCTGGGAATTGCTGCTGATTCTTTGTAGCAACAATCTGAATTCGTCATTTCACTCTGAGTATTGCAAGTTTGTGGAATGTGTTCAGAAGAAAAGCCCTCTTGCGTGTGTGGGATTTTTTTTTTTTGCCCTTTTCTAGTATTATCAGAACCTTTTCAAGCATTTGGAACATAGTTAAGTTTAAGGTGTGTCTGCTGAGCACCACCCCATTTTGTTGACTTAGGGCATTTTTCAAGATTGAGGGAGTCCTATTGGATTCCCACAATCCATCAGGGGGCATACTGCTGCCACCACAGTTGGCATGGAAATTTATTAGCACCTGTGCCAACTCTCTCCAGATCTTCCTCCTGCTCCATAGAGCTCTGTGGAATGGTGGATCGGAGAATTTCAGTGCAATTTCAGAAACCAAATTGATCACAGCCAGGGAAGTGCTGTAGGCTGCCAAGAAAGGCATACAAGGTACATAGAATCATAGAGTTCAAATTGACCATGTGAGCCATCTAGTCCATCCCCCTGCCATGCAGGAAAAGCACAATAAAAGTACTCCTGACAGATAGCCATCCAGCCTCTGCTTAAAAACTTCCAAGCAAGGAGCTCCCACCACACTCTGAGATAGAGAGTTCCACTGCTGAACAGCTGTTGTGGTGAGGAAGCTCTTCCTAATGTTCAAGTGGAATCTCCTTTCTTGTAATTTGAACCCATTGCTCTGAGTCCTACGTAGTTTCCAGGCCAGTAGAAAACAAGCTTGTATTGTCGAAGGCTTTCATGGCTGGAATCACTGGGTTGTTGTAGTTTTTTTGGGCTATATGGCCATGGTCTAGAGGCATTCTCTCCTGACGTTTCACCTGCATCTATGGCAAGCATCCTCAGAAGTATTGAGGTCTGTTGGAGTTAGGAAAATGGGTTTTTATATCTGTGGAATGACCAGGGTGGGGCAAAGGACTCTTGTCTGCTGGAGCTAGGTGTGAATGTTTCAACTGACCGCCTTGATTATCATATAATGGCCTGACAGTGCCTCGAGCAAACTTTTGTTGAGAGGTGATTAGATGTCCTTGTTTGTTTCCTCTCTGTTGTTGCGCTGTTGTAATTTTAGTGTTTTTTAATACTGGAAGCTAGATTTTGTTCATTTTCATGGTTTCTCCTTTCTGTTGACATTGTCCACATGCTTGTGTATTTCAATGGCTTCTCTGTCAGATTACACATTCCACAGATATATAAACCTTTTTTCCTAGTTCCAACAGACCTCACTACCTCTGATGATGTTTGCCATAGATGCAGGCGAAATGTCAGGAGAGAATGCCTCCAGACCATGGCCCTATAGCCCGAAAAAACTACAACAACCCAGAAAACAAGCTTGCTTCCTCTACCTTATTATATCTTTTCAAATATTTAAAAGTTGTTATCATGTCTCCTCTCAACCTTCTCTTTTTCAAGCTAAGCATACAAAGCTTTTTAAGCCACTCCTCATAAGGAGTGGCTTTTGATCATTTTGGTTGCCCTCCTCTGTGTGGTCCATGAATTGCATGTTGCCCACCTCTCCTTTAATATTAAAATAAATCCACAGCAGCACTGCCCAGCACAGTGATAATAATTGTCCAATGATAATATGGGATGTTGTTCAACACATCTGGAAGATGCTATCATGTGGGAAAGGCCATTAAGTAGTACTTTCGTAAGAATACCCACTTGCATATACACAGAACAGTTCTTTTTTCTCTTGTGATCACTATAAAGTTTGCTGGGGAGGCTTGGCAAACAACTGCACCCTTGAAAACATGCAAAGATATTTTCTCATAATAACTTCAGAATTTGTGGCCAGGATACCATAAGTAGATACCGCAACCCTATTGTCACTGCTTGAGCTAGTTTGATTTTGATAGTCTATCTAGGCTATCTTATTTCTCATTTCCATGAATGGTTGTGAAGTTGGACAGCGAAGTAAACTGATGGGAAGAATTTCAACTCATTTGTGATGGGGAACTGGAAAATAGTTTTAGAGATACTGTGGGCTACTAAAAAGACCAAGAACTAGCCCCAAGAACAATTTCCCCCAAGAAGGCAAGATTGTTAGAGTTCATTTCTTAAGCGGCAAGAAGTAAGTGATGTAAGGATCAAGGCAGCAGGGAGAGAGCCATACCACCTGGCTAATATTGTGTGGTTACAACCAGGGTGGGGCAGCTGCAAGGGGAATCAAGGGACCAAAGTACTACTTCGTGCTGTGGGTTGTTGGAGCGTGGAGTGTATTCTCCCCTATGAACCATCAAGACAAGATCTTCTGGTGAGGCCCTGCTCTCAGTCCCGCCACTTTCGCAATCGCATCTGGTGGGAATGAGAGACAGAGCCTTCTCTGTGGTGGCCCCTTGGCTATGGAACTCTCTCCCAATTGAGATCAGATCTGCCCCCTCCCTCTTGTCCTTCAGGAGGCTGGTGAAATCCTGGCTATGGAAGGAAGCATTCCAAGAGTAATGGTTGGAACCAGCTACAGAACACATACGGACTGAGTTGGACATGATTTGGCTTATTTGTAATTTTAATCGATATGTATTTTAACTCGTTATTATATGATGTTTTTAGATTGTACTATTAGCATTGAATCCTTGCTGTAAGCTGGTCTGAGTCCCTCTACGGAGGTTGAGAAGATCAAGATATAAAAGTTTTAAATAAATAAAAAATAAATAAACAATGAATTAATAGCTAATAAATAAATAACAACACTAATTTTCTAGAGACAATTTCAAAATGTACCCTAAATCTCTCTTATCTGTAAAAACCTTCCTTACCCTCTTTTTCTTTTTGGTGTGGAGACCTGACATTTCCCCTTGGAGAAATAATTATTAAGTAAAGCCACACGGTTATACCTGCCTGTCACACTAACAGTTTAGATTTTTCTCTCCCGTGAAAAGAAAACATTGAATATCTTTGCTTTGTGGAACTACTTTATTGGCTCTTTCATAGTGACACGTCAACTAATAACCTGACTGGCCAGTTTCTGTGCCTGGAAATGTAACCTGCCCGCCGGATGCAAATTCCAAAGAAGATGGAATCTGCAGCTGAAAGAGAGTCCTTAACAGCTTTAGATTATGACAGCTCCTGAACCTCAAATCTGCACGTAGCCAAATCGGTGACAAGCCTGGCTCTGCAAATCAAATAAACTTGGTTCTATGCATTATAGCTGTAAAGAAGCACTAATCCCACTAGAATGCCACCAAAAATTATGTGAGGAAGTATTAATCTTCTTTAATGCCACCAATATTCTGTGAGGAACCTTCTTTTAAATATCAATTAAGCTGCCACCGATATGTTTAGAGACGCTGGTTTATGTCTCTGTTTATCTTTAGTTGTGTTGTGAGGTGACTTTGGTAGTGTGGAATGCACCAAGCATAAAAGCAATGGAGGAGGCAGGTTTGAAATACACAGAGAACAAGTTTTATTGTTAACAGAACGTAATTGTTGCAGTTTTGAGAATTTGAACTTGGCACAAGGCTTGATGTTACAAAATGGCTGGTTTGAGATACATGCTTCTGATGTTACAATTCTACAAACTCCTTCTTTAGTGAAGTGCTTATACTACTTCAGAGTTCCCTATTGTGAATATCCACACTGTTTGCCCTATACTCGGAACAAACCACTGATCACCAGTCTTTCCTTACTGGCAATCCTTAAAACCCCCTCTGTTAGATTCTTTAACCTAAGCAATCTAACAAGGTAACACCTTCAGCTCTCTTGCTGAAGAAATGTTCACAAATTCTAAGAACTGCTGAATTCTCACAGCTTCACAACCACAGAGCCTTAACTGGCTCTGCTCTTCTCCGGGTCTCATCCACCGGACTGAATATTAACTGACGCTTTCAAACCTTTTTCTCCTTAAGCTCCGCCCACCTCCTCTGCTGCCTTGTCTTGTCACCATGGCAACCTATCCCTCACAGCTAGGCCATGGCAATAAATGTAATACATAAATACAGATTCAAACACATTATAGATAACACTTTATAATAAACATTATAAATACAGTTTAAACACATTATAAATAACACTTTATAATAAACACATCTCTACAATAGCCAATCCATTCTTTTCCTTACACTAACAAAACTACATTAATGCTTCTGGCTCTGATGTAGTTATGTTCCCTGGGAACGGTTCCCTGGCGGTATGAATTTGGGGAGTGGGGTGAGCTCCCACCTGTCAGCTCCAGCTCCTCGTCCGGGGACATGAGAGAAGCCTCCCCACAGGATGGTAAAACATCTGGGGTTCCCTCGGGCAACATCCTTGCAGACGACCAATTCTCTCACATCAGAAGCTACTTGCATTTCTCAAGTTGCTCATAACAGCAAAAATAAAAATAAAATAAAATAAATCTCTGTGCTATGAAAAGATTTACTTGCTGAATTCTGTAGGTGTTAAAGGCAAACTTTTTTTTCCCTGATCAGTTATCAGCCCTGCTTAAGATGATGTATGTTGAGACACCAATTCCACTTTTCTCTAGATGGCCTACTCCTAACTCATAAAAGATATGCCACTATATTCATCTTTTGACTCAGTAGAATCGTATCTAGAATCATAAAATCAAAGAGTTGGACGAGACCTCATGGGCCATCCAGTCCAACCCCCTGCCAAGAAGCAGGAATATTGCATTCAAATCACCCCCGACAGATGGCCATCCAGCCTCTGTTTAAAAGCTTCCAAAGAAGGAGCCTCCACCACACTCCGGGACAGAGAGTTCCACTGCTGAACGGCTCTCACAGTCAGGAAGTTCTTCCTCATGTTCAGATGGAATCTCCTTTCTTGTAGTTTGAAGCCATTGTTTCGTGTCCTAGTCTCCAGGGAAGCAGAAAACAAGCTTGCTCCCTCCTCCCTGTGGCTTCCTCTCACATATTTATACATGGCTATCATATCTCCTCTCAGCCTTCTCTTCTTCAGGCTAAACATGCCCAGCTCCTTAAGCCGCTCCTCATAGGGCTTGTTCTCCAGACCCTTGATCATTTTAGTCGCCCTCCTCTGGACACATTCCAGCTTGTGAATATCTCCCTTCATTTGTGGTGCCCAGAATTGGACACAATATTCCAGGTGTGGTCTAAGCAAAGCGGAATAGAGGGGTAGCATGACTTTCCTAGATCTAGACACTATGCTCCTATTGATGAAGCCAAAATCCCATTGGCTTTTTTTGCCACCACATCACATTGTTGGCTCATGTTTAACTTGTTGTCCACAAGGACTCCAAGATCTTTTTCACACATACTGCTCTCGAGCCAGGCATCGTCCCCCATTCTGTATCTTTGCCTTCCACACAGCCCTATAACTCAAGGCAGAAAATTCCACAGTATCTACTTTGAACTAGGTTATCTGGGTCCACACTGCCATATATTCCAGTTCAAAGCAGAACATATGGGGTTATATTCAGCTGTGTGGAAGGGGCCCTAGTCTGTAGCTTGGATGGTATATCTGAGTGTCATATTTTCAACTCTGTTGAATTGCGGGTTCGAGTTCCTGGCATGCCTGAGATCCAACCTGAAATGAGACATGGCAGGGTGAAGGCAAGGACCAGAGGTGGATGCCATCGAGAAAACACTCTTAAATCTGACATAAAGCAATGGGTTCACACAGAGATACAGTATTTATAGAGTTAATAGCAATTCAAATAATGGACTTTTGCTGCTCTGAGCACTGATCCATGTGCTGATTGGTGGAGGTGAACAGTCTGCTTCTTCTGCTGATTGGTTCCTTGGTTTGGTGGGAAATTTAATAATCTCTCATTGCTCAGTTTGAAACGTGTGGCTGTTTAATGTGGCTTCTTCTTTGGGTGCATAAGGAAAGGAATATGGGCAAGTTTCGGTGGTCCTTGATGGCACTTAATGGATTTAATCTTTTCAGCCGAGATTTCACAAGGCATCTAGGCTGAGGAAACAATAGGCACCAAAACACCTTGATGGGTTGCCAAAGAAAAACAAAGGCAGGGCTCTGGGTGGCTCAATAACCTTTTGGTCTGGCCAGGGATTAATTCATTGTTAGGTAGAAAGATTCCTTGTTGACCAGGAAGGAAGGGTATCAGGTAATTGTGCTAACCACCCAGAGGAATAATGAGATTAGCCTAGTGTGCAACTGTATTTCTGGGGAAAAGGTAATTCTTAGGTGTCAGCCAGTGGCACCTCTCCTGGCGTGTTTTGAAGTCCTGTGTTTTGATAACCTCGGGATCAGACTTTGTTCAGGGACTTGTTTTGCTAATACCCAGTTACTGTCACCTTAAAAATCGCACCCAGAGCCCTGCCTAATAATAATAATAATAATAATAATAATAATAATAATACTTTATTTATACCCTGCTACCATCTCCCAAGAGACTCGGTGCGGCTTACATGAGGGTGAGCCCACAATACAACAATAATAAAGCAATAGCAATAAACAATACAAAACAGTTAAAATATAACTCATAAGCAAAAATAAAAATAAGAAATACAGTAACACAACAAGCATTTAAAACCTATGGCTGGGCCAAATGTAAATTTAAAAATAATGCTGGGCATGAGCAAGGTAGGAGATAACTGGGATAGAAATTTCGGAGGGGATAGGGCGTGCAAATCAATCCTAAATCAATAATAAAGTGCATTTTGAGGACATGTTGCTGAGAGTTTCATTTATTCTGGAAAGGCACACTGGAACATCCTGAGGTTTGTGGTTTGATCAGGGGCGTGACTGGGCTAAGAATTCTAAAGATCCTTCTCTAAACTGCATTCTAGCATTCCATAGGATGTTGTCTTGGGCATTAAAAGGAGCTGTAGTTCTCTTGATGTAATATAAAAGGGCCCAGAATTGTCAGTCCAATGTCATCACCACCCTTCCCATTCCATCAGAATTCCACCAGTGTTGAATTGGATTCCCATGCCAGAATTTTCTGAGACCTAGAAATTGAAATAAAAAGGAAAACATCAATGGCAATTAACGTTGTTGTTGTTCGTGGTTTGTTGGCAGCCACCTCTCCACCAAAGTCAACATTGACACTGAGATATAACACCGCCTGAGCTCTGCGAGTGCAGCATTTTTCCAAATGAAGCAGAGAGTGTTTGTGGACCGGGACATCTGTAGGGATACCAAGGTGCTTGTTTATAAACCTATTGCCCTCCCAACCCTGCTATATGCCTGAGAAACGTGGGCTGTCTACAGACATCACATGCAATTCCTAGAACGATTCCGTCAGCGCTACCTCCGGAAAATCCTGCAAATCTCTTGGGAAGACAAGTGGAGAAATGTCAGCGTGCTGGAAGAAGCAAAGACCCCCAGTATTGAAGCGATAGTCCTCCGCTATCAACTCCACTGGACCGGCCACGTTGTCCGGATGCCCGACCACCGTCTCCCAAAGCAGTCGCTCTACTCCGAACTCAAGAACAGAAAATTGAATGTTGGTGGGCAGGAAAAGAGATTTAAAAATGGGCTGAAAGCCAACTTTAAAATCTCTAGCATAGACTTTATGCCCTGGGAAGCCCTGGTCCTTGAGTGCTCTGGCTGGAGGTCAGCTGTGACCAGCAGTACTGCAGAATTTGAAGAGGCACGAATGGAGAGCGAAAGAGAGAAATGTGTCAAGAGGAAGGCACGTCAAGCCAACCCTGACCGGGACCACCTTCCACCTGGAAACCAATGCCCTCACTGTGGGAGATGATGCAGATCAAGAATAGGGCTCCATAGTCACCTACGGACCCACCCTGGAGGATTATCCTACTCGGACTACAAGGGATCACCTAAGTAAGTAAGTAAGTAAGTAAGTAAGTAAGTAAGTAAGGTGGTTGTTGGTGTGTGCTGAGAGAGTGTGACTTGCCCAAAGGCCTTGACTAAATGGGGATTTGAATCCTGCTCTTCAGAGACATAGTCCAGTACTCAAACCACTACACTGCCCTGTCTCTCTGTCTTTTAACTCCAGCAGCCAAAATATAGCCTTGAAACCTAATGAGCCACACCTCCGCCTGTCTCTCTTTTGCAGGAGCATATTTCAAATGCTCTCTTTCTTCCTTCTCACATCATCCCTCTGGTGGAGACTGAAAGAAATCCAAAACAAAAGAAAAATGTGAAGAAGGCTTGATCTTAGGAAGTAGGGACCCTCCCAAAACCCTTCTGGAAGAAGAAGCTAGAGAGGAACAATTCGCTCATACTACACGTAAATGCAATAATGGGACTTAGTTATCTTTGAAGACTGACAAACTGGCCTTCCACGTTTCTTGCAAGGCATTCCTTGAGCATCAGGTATCCTGATAAGAAGGTCACTTTGGTGTTTCCCTTGGGCACAATCTGGCAATTTGCTCCAGAATGGAAGGAATTGTTTCTTCACGTAAGAGGGCTGAAAGCATTAATCAGTGCAGGATATTCATTCATCCAAGGATAAATAAGACGCAATGTGTGTTTGGGTTGAGAATTCACCTTTTTTTGTTCACAGTGTGTGCTGCTGATAACATTGTTGTGAACAGCCGAGTTGGCACTTTTAAGAGGATTTCACCAACAATAGTGAACTCATCTGCATTCTTTAGCTTCAGGAAACTCTGAATGTTGTTAACTAGTATTCAGAAAGTATTTGCATAGTGGCCGTCTCAGAGCTGATTTCATAGATGAAGCAATCTGTTATCCATCCTATTGGTTAACAGTGGAGAAGTTAGTCAATTAGGTTATTGTAAAGACCAGGGCCCTTGCCTGATTCCTCAAGGCTTCTCTTCCAAAATCACTGATACATGCCAGGGTTGGGTGTCACAAGCTAATAGCTCTTGCATTGTAGCATGGAAAGGCCTTGATGGGTTAGGCATAGCCTTCGGACAAGCCTCATTATTAGGTACTGATAGCAATGCTGTCATTAGGGCTGGTGTCACCCAGTGTAGTAATTCATGGCGTCACCTCCATGTACCAGACCATACCACAATGTTGCAGCTAAAATAACAGAAAAGTGGGCACCATCAGCAACTGTAAAAACCACAAAAAACCTAGTAGTAATGAGAATCAAAGCATGTATGTAGACAAAACTATGTGATTTGAAGTGTCATTGTGACGGTAAGAATGACCATTCTGATCAGAGCACATACACATTAGAACAGGGGTCCTCAAAGTTTGTAAACAGAGGGTCAGGTCAGAGTCCCTCAAACTGTTGGAGGGCCAGATTATAATTTGAAAAAAAACAAACCATGAATGAATTCCTATGCACACTGCACATATCTTATTTGTAGTGCAAAAAAAAAAAAACACTTAAAATAATACAATAATAAAATGAACATTTTGAACAAATATAAACTTATTAGTATTTCAGTAGTATTGCAGACCCAGACTGCAGCCAGGAAATCAGGAGACGTTTACTTCTTGGGAGGAGAGCAATGACCAATCTTGATAAAATTGTGACGAGTAGAGACATCACACTGGCAACGAAGATCTGCATAGTTAAAGCAATGGTATTCCCCATAGTCACCTACGGATGTGAGAACTGGACCCAGGCATGTAGCCGGGGGCTTCAGGCCCCCCCCCCCCGAAATTCTCATGGTGGTTCGTGAAAAGGCCTTACTGGTGCATTATTTAAACTGTTATGTTTATTCATATCACGATCTGATCACCATACTCAATATATCCCATATGCATGGGGGTATTGGGGTAATGATACAAAAGGTTTGCTAGGGTAGACCCTCTTTCACTCACTCAGCCCCCCCCCCCCCCGAAACTCAGTCCCCCCCAAAACCCCCCCTGAAAAAAATTCAGCCCCCCCCCCCCCCCCCCGAAATGAAATCCTGGCTACGGGCCTGGCTGGACCATAAGGAAGGCTGAGCGAAGGAAGTTAGATGCTTTTGACTGTGGTGCTGGAGGAAAGTTCTGAGAGTGCCTTGGACCACCAGAAGATCCAACCAGTCCATACTTCAGGAAATAAAGCCTAACCGCTCATTGGAGGGAAGAATAGTAGAGGCCAAGATGAAGTACTTTGGCCACATCATGAGAAGAAAGGAAAGCTTAGAGAAGACAATGATGCTGGGGAAAATGGAAGGAAAAAAGAAGAGGGGCCGACCAAGGGCAAGATGGAGGGATGGTATCCTTGAAGTGACTGGATTGACTTTGAAGGAGCTGGGGGTGGTGACAGCGAACAGGGAGCTCTGGTGTGGACTGGTCCATGAAGTCATGAAGAGTCATAAATGACTGAACGCATGAACAACAACAATTTCAGTGGGAAGTGTGTGTCATGCTGATGAGATAGGGTTGTTGTTGTTGTTGTTGTTGTTGTGTGCTTTCAAGTCATTTCAGACTTATGTTGACCCTGAGTGAGTGTAAATGACCTTGGAGGGCTGTATCTGGCCCCTGGGCCTTAGTTTGAGGACCTCTGCATTAGAAGGTTCAAAAAGGAAATCAGCATAGAGTTTCAGTCTTGTGGGTATATTGATATAGTACATTAAAGCTGGGCTGATGAGAAATGTTTTTGTAGTTATATCTAACCACAGAGATATATTTTTATAAAATAATCTTACACTTCTGCTGAAATACTGCACACAAATTGTATAGGCAGTCAACATGGTGTCATCCCCAATGTGGTTTGCTGTTATAATAATGTAGCAGCAACAGTTATTGCATGTGATTAATCTACTATATTTCACTGCATAATAGTCACACTTTTTATTTCTTTTTTTGGCTGAAAGAGGGGGTGTGACTATTATGCAGTGAAAAAAATCCAGGTACAGGGCTTTACTCGCCCAGCAGTACAGTAGCCAGAAAGGAGGCAGGCACAGAGCTTCGCTTGGCTGGTGGCTTTACTTGGTCATTCACTTGGCTTTCATTCGAGCTAAGGGGCTTCACTTGGCTGCCAGCTAAATGAAGCCAGCTCCAAAGGGGAAGGTGTGCAGGCAAATTGCACCCTTCATTCACTTGCCAAGAAAACAGTGGGTGATGCTTTGTCCAACAAGTGAGCCCAACAAGTGAGACCACAAACTGTCTTGCGAGGGCAAGCAGATGATCAAAAACCTTGAAGTTAGGGTTCTTGGTGTTACATGAGGAGAAGTAGTAGCTGCAACATCTGACACCAATGCGGTCACAGCCAAAGTACCAAAAGTTACAACTGGTTTGGGTTCATCTAATGTAAGAGACCATGAGACCTCTTCGCACAGCCCTTTCGGGCTGTGCCATTGCATTGGCAATCGCCAGCAAAAGGGAAGGTGTGCAGAGTGGGAGGAGCTGGAACGGGGTGCTTTGGCACCCTTTCCGTCTTCCCATCAGATGACACAGAAAGGTCAGCAATGTGCATTGTCCCGCAGCCCTTTCCTCCATCACATGGGGGAAATGGAAGGGAAAGTGTGGGTAGCTCAGTTTGATCTACCCGAAATACATTTTCCTTCCCATAGTTGTGGAGGAAGTACCTTTCAGCGCTTCTCCCTGACTTTGGGAAGAAAGTGAGTGGGGCCATGCGTCATACGATGCATGGCAGGCCCCATCCTTGCCGTGAAGCAAAGCGGCAAAACGGGGCAAAAATGCCCCGTGTAAAGAGATGACAGGTCAGTATTCATGTTCCATCATGACCTGTAAGGCTTAAATGTGCTATTTTCTAAGTGTCCCCTGTAGCACATCTGTGTGCCATTTCAGAGGAGAATTCTCGATAATTACCCCATAATTTTGAATTTCTTCCACTGTAAATAGAAGGAAATGGTTGAAACATGCTTTACTGTGACAGAGAAGTAGGAGTTCAGTCTCCCTTCTAAGACACCATCATTGCCACTGGCTAACAAGATCATGCTGAGTTTTAATGCTTCCTTTAGGCTTGTGCAAAGCGGAGAGCTGTGGATCAGTGCTGGTCTGCAAGTACTCAGCTTCTAGTCTGCTGCAAATTTCTAGGAAAGACAAAAACAGTAGATGTAGTCAGTGAACATAAGATATGGTTTTGGTTCCTCACATATTACTCCCCACACTTCACATAACCTGATAAAGATAGCTCTTAACCCCGATGTGCATGCTTGCCCTTCTGCTTCATATAATCATAAGAATATCAGAACATATTTAACAATACCATAACTTTGTTGTTGTTCATTCATTCAGTCGTCTCCGACTCTTCATGACCTCATGGACCAGCCCACGCCAGAGCTCCCTGTTGGCCGTCACCACCCCCAGCTCCTTCAAGGTCAAGCCAGTGACCATCCATCCATCTTGCCATCCATCCATCTTGCCCTTGGTCGGCCCCTCTTCCTTTTACCTTCCACTTTCCCCAGCATAATTGTCTTCTCTAGGCTTTGCTGTCTCCTCATGATGTGGCCAAAGTACTTCAACTTTGTCTCTAGTATCCTTCCCTCCAATGAGCAGTCGGGCTTTATTTCCTGGAGGATGGACTGGTTGGATCTTCTCGCAGTCCAAGGCACTCTCAGAACTTTCCTCCAACACCACAGCTCAAAAGCATCTATCTTCCTTCTCTCAGCCTTCCCTAAGGTCCAGCTCTCACATCCGTAGGTTACTACAAGGAATACCATGGCTTTGACTATGCGGATCTTTGTTGCCAGTGTGATGTCTCTACTCTTTACTATTTTATTGAGATTGGACATTGCTCTCCTCCCAAGAAGTAAGCGTCTTCTGATTTCCTGGCCACAGTCTGCATCTGCAGTAATCTTTGCACCTAGAAATACAAAGTCTGTCACGGCCTCCACATTTTCTCCCTTTATTTCCCAGTTGTCAATCATTCTTGTTGCCATAATCTTTGTTTTTTTGATGTTTAGCTGCAGCCCAGCTTTTGTGCTTTCTTCTTTCACCTTGATTAGAAGGCTCCTCAGCTCCTCCTCGCTTTCGACCATCAGAGTGGTGTCATCTGCATATCTGAGGTTGTTAATGTTTCTTCCAGCAACTTTTCCATAACTTACTTGTGTGCTTTTGGAGACTTTTAAAACAACTGTTTTGCACAGGGGGAGAATGCTTCCTTGATTGAGTTCCATATTCTATACATTATCAGGTATCCACAAAAGCAGCTTTAGTACATGCTTGGTGATCATATAGGCTTTCTTGACATCAGGGAGTGGATTATTACCACAGCTGCAGAAAAAAGCTGTGCAACCTGGTATAGGGAAAAACAAGGGATGAAAACAAATACTACTACAACTTCAATGTTTCCATAGTATTGAGCCATGGCAGTTAAAGTGGTGTCATACTACTACGTAGTCACACCCTTTAAGAGAAGTAAAAGAAGCAAGTGCAATTAGCAGGAGAGTCGGATGAGAGGATATTTTTGGTATGCTGACTATTATTGAGACTGATGTCACAGGGGAGAGGCCATGCTTCATTCCTTTAGAACACCTATGTTAGGATATCATATACTGAGAAAGGAGTTGGACTAAATGCCCTCCATTGTTCCTTTCATCTCTGAAATCCTGATCATTTTTGCATTCATGGTGGCTTGAAGTATGTGTACCAAAGCATCTTTGTACATCAGAAAGAAGCCCAGGTATCCTTATACGGGGAAAGAAATGTATTCTTATAAGACTGTTTGTCTGGAGCATATTTTTTATTGCTGTGGGTGGCTGTTGCCACACCATTCCTGTGGAATGTAACAGAGTGGTGTGGCCTGACCCTTGGAACCACATGTAAGCAATGCAAAAGGCCATGTGGAGCACAGATGCATTCCTGCTGGTCTGGGATTTAGCAAGGAGACTGTAATTCGGCTCAGGGGGAGAGACCAGCCTTTTTATCTGCTTGGAGAGCCCCACCGCATTCCTGGTTTATCATAGCAAGAGAAGGAGTGGCATGGTCCTGTACCAACAAATAACATTGCCTCTCCTTCCAACACCCCAGTTAGTAAGTCAGAGTTCCTTTGCTTTCTTGCAGTCCCTTTTAAATGGTAATGCTGGTGAAGGTTCCCAGAATTCAAAAGCTCACTCGTCAAAACCAGCCAGTTTTTTGGCAGCCAGGTGCAGCTTTGACATGCTCAAGGTGGTGGGTCACTTTATAAGGCCCCTGGCACATTCCTGTTCATACCTGACCCAGTGGGAAACCCTATCATATTATCTTACTTCTTTATCATTAAACTCTCCAGTGGAGAAATGTTGGAGCTAATCTTTAGCAGTACAATGTGCAAATTGAATCCTGAATGTTTGGGGGATTCTTTATTTGTTTGTTTCATCAAGCAACATGGTTTGGGGCTCTAGTTAAGTAAACAGAGGCCTCTTCCACACAGCAGCATAAAATCCGCATTGAATTGGATTATATGCCAGTGTGGACTCAGATATTTATTTACTTACTGCATTTATATGCCGCCCTTCTCACCCCGAAGGGGACTCAGAGTAGCTTACAAGTTATAATTGTTTCTGATTTGTGTGCTATTTTCTTTGGACTTCATATCATAGAATCATAAAATCATAGAGTTGGAAGAGACTTCATGGGCCATCCAGTCCAACCCCCTGCCAAGAAGCAGGAATATTGCATTCAAAGCACCCCTGACAGATGGCCATCTAGCCTCTGTGTAAACGCTTCCAAAGAAGGAACCTCCACCACACTCTGGGGCAGAGAGTTCCACTGCTGAACGGCTCTCACAGTCAGGAAGTTCTTCCTAATGTTCAGATCTTGGTCTTGATCTTATACAATAAAGACACAAGGAGTTATTCAATTGGTATTGCTATGGCCGGGCAGCCAGGCTGTTAAAGTACCCTCACTGCGAGGCTATGAGAGCAATGGAGACACCCTGCCCAGGAGTTGTAAGGCAGGAGGGCTGAAGAGGTAATCCCAATCAAAGGAGATGTTTCATCTGAATTGTTATTCTGGGTTGTGTGGCTGTGTGGAAACAGGATTGTGCAAAGAGTAGGATTTCTGCAAGGCTGGTCCTACTATTTGAGGGAGGTGACTACTTCAAGGAATAGATGTTGCTTGGAGGAGGATGTATAACTGGGAAGCCTTGGCCCTTGAGCGTAACTGGAAGTCAGCTGCTGCCAATAGTGCAATGGATTTTGAAGAGGGAAAGGAAGAAACATGCCAAAAGGAAAGCGCATCAAGCAGGCCCGTAGCCAGGATTTTGTTTCAGGGGGAGCTGAGTTTGATTCGGGGAGGGGGGGCTGAGTCTGAGTGAAAGAGGGTCTACCCTAGCAAACCTTTTGTATCGTTACCCCAATACCCCCATGCATATGGGATATATTGAGCATGGTGATCAGATCATGATATGAATAAACGTAACAGTTTAAATAATGTACCAGTAAGGCCTTCTTGCGGACCACCATGAGAATTTCGGGGGGGGGGGGTTAAGCCTCTCAAGCCCCCCCCCCCCCCCCCGCCTACATGCCTGGCATCAAGCAAAGCCTTGCTCAGACTGCCCTCCATCTGGAGCCCCCGGTGGTGCAGTGGGTTAAACCCCTGTGCCGGCAGGACTGAAGACTGACAGGTCACAAGTTTTAATCCGGGGAGAGGCGGATGAGCTCCCTCTATCAGCTCTAGCTCCTCATGCGGCGACATGAGAGAAGTCTCCCACAAGGATGATAAAGACATCAAATCATCCGGGCGTCTCCTGGGCAACGTCCTTGCAGACAGCCAATTCTCTCACACCAGAAGTGACTTATAGTTTCTCAAGTCGCTCCTGACATGACAAAAAGATTAATAAATCTGGAAATGTATGTCCTCACAGTTTACCAGCTGATAGGATTTCTGGGGGTTGAAGGCCAAAAACATCTGAGGTTGAGAAGCACTAGCCTATGGTATGATGGTAGTTAGGCAGTGCAAAATGAGTGCATTGCCCCCACCCCCAATATAAATTCTGCACTCCCACTAAATATTCCTCCAGTCGTCAATTTTTTAGAATTGCTGAAAACAGGACACTGAAAATCCTTCACACCTGCAACACTCATAATTCCTGTCTTTGAGTTTCTTTGATTACTTTGCCTGCTCATTTTCTTTGGGTGTCTAAAATCTATTCCTAAAAGGTCAAGTGAAGTTTTAGGTTACTGCAATGCTAGATTTGGAGACTAAGAAAAAAATTATTGGGAGGGGCAGAATTCTTATTTGGGGTGTGGAAAATGCCCTCCTTTGCCCCCAGTAAAACTACACCCCAAGATAGCTTAGTGCTCTCAAGTATCATGGAGCCTGCTGTCCAGTAGCTAAGGTTAAAGTATGATTCAGCTGCTGGACTGGTCAGTTTCTCTATGGAGGATGGGAGGAGTATCATTTTATCTTTCCTTGAGGCATCAAAATACCTTGGGTGGGCCTTGGTAGGAAATTGTGTTAGTAAGAACTAACATCTAAACATATACAACATCATTTTCCTTCATGATTTAGTTATCAGGAGATACCTTCACACAATGGGGATGGGCGTGGAAGGTTTTTGTGATGATTCTCATAGAAGCATGAAACCTTAGAATTGGAAGAGACCACAAACTTAACTCTCTCCCTTAGGGGAATATACAACTAAAGCATTCCAAAGATGCCTATCTGACTGGAAGTTGTTGTTTGGTGAAGCACTAGCACTCTTTGACAGAGAAGGCTGAAGACCTCACTACCTCTGATGATGCTTGCCATAGATGCAGGTGAAATGTCAGGAGAGAATGCCTCTAGAACATGGCCATATAGCCTGAAAAAACCTACAAGAACCCAAGGATGAAGACCTTTTCATAGAATCAAAGAAATGTAGAGTTGAAAGAGACCTCATCGGCCATCCAGTTCAACCCCCTGCCAAGAAGTAGGAAAATTGCATTCAAAGCACCCCCAACAGATGGCCATCCAGCCTCTGCTTAAAAGCCTTTAAAACTATAATGCCCATGATGCCATAGCATTGAGACACAGCCATTAAAGTGGTGTCAGGCTGCATTAATCCAACAGTATAGATGTACCCAGGCACATGTTATTCAACATGAAAGATCTTACTCTACATCCAAGCCAACAAATGTTGACTAGTGTCATGATAAAATATGTTGTATGGTTTGAGTGAGATTTTATAAAAGGCGTATGAATGAGGCACATTTTCAGGAGTTTTGGCCAGATCTCATTCTCCCTTTCCCTCTCTCACACCCACACCCACACCCACACCCACACATGTACTTGAAAGTGAACCTGGGACCTGCAGCATGCAAAATGTATTCTGTTAAATACTCCTTCTTGTTTGATACTATTTCCAATTAGGCTCTAGAGAGGAGAGCAATCTATTGCCAGTGCTTCACCTCTGAACTTCCCAGCCAAATCTGCTAGGAATCCCAATTCAACAAAATCTAGGGAGTTAAAAGTTGCTTCCTCCTGAGTAACAAACTTTGTGCCTCTTCTGTTTGAAATTAATCCCAAGAGCACTATATTTCATTTCATAAGGCAGAAAGGGAATGAATGGTGATAAGCTTATCATTTATGACTTACTGGATATGAGAATTCACCTTGAGGGTGTGCCAGTTCTTAGCCAGATGCCCTCCCACACTTTGGGAAGTCCTAATTACTGAAGCAAAGGTTCTGAAAGAACTTTCCCCCTTTCCCTCTATACTTGTGTGCCTTTGCGTGTGTACAGGCATGCATTTCTGTTTCAGTCATGTGTACTTGCATCCTGTTCAGAATTTAGATGAGTAGAAGACAAACTAATGGCCATGATTTAATTTTCTCCATCCCTTTATCTTCCTTTCAAATCTAATCCATAGTCATAATTGCTTTTTAGTTTCATCTCCTAATTATATCATTGTACATATCATGTGTATGTGCACCAGCCAGTTTAAGATACCCTGTGAATTTCATAGATTTCTTAGACAAGGAATACTCAGGGCTCTTCCACACAGCCATGTAACCTAGAACATCAAGGCAGATAATCCACAATATCTGCTTTGAACTGGATTATCTGAGTCCACACTGTCATATTACCCAGTTTCCCACTGATCTTCATGCATCTTATTTTGCGGTTGCCACACACACAGTAACTGATTTCTTGCATGCTCCAACAAAGTTTGGACTAAAACCCAGACCAGATTAATTTCCATTTTAATTTACTTTGGCCCCATCTACACTGGTCTAATGAAGTGGAGCCCCCAGTGGCGCAGTGGGTTAAACCCCTGTGCCGGCAGGACTGAAGACCGACAGGTCACAGGTTCGAATCTGGGGAGAGGCGGATGAGCTTCCTCTATCAGCTCCAGCTTCTCATACGGGGACATGAGAGAGGCCTCCCACAAGGATGATAAAAAAAATCAAGTCATCCGGGCGTCCCTTGGGCAACGTCCTTGCAGACGGTCAATTCTCTCACACCAGAAGCCACTTGCAGTTTCTCAAGTCGCTCCTGACATGACCAAATAATAATAATAATAATAATAATAATAATAATAATAATAATGAAGCATGAAGCTAGCTTCAGACTGCAGGGGCCAGATGACAAACTCTCACAAAAGGAAAATTTCCAAGGAAGAAATAGTTGTTGTCCATGAGCACAAATATTACCTTGGTCCCCGGTACACTTGCTGGGAAATCCTGCTGATCCCTATCATCAAATTGTTTAAATGGTACTGATTTAAAGGACTGAAAAGAGACATGCACAGATGCGCAAAACCTATTTAACCAACAAACAATTAACAGAGGAGAGATAATGATGATGACACCAGTGGAAAGAAACAAATGGGAAAAACACAATTAGCCACTGGGGAATGACAAAGCCAGTGAGTTTGAAGACACCATCAAATAATAACTTGGAAAACATGCTTAGAATGCCCCTTATGCTGCACCTGAAAGACCTAACAGGAGCGGAAAGTCAAAACTCCCTCAGGGAAGAATTCTCCCCAATTCCTCTGACAGAATAACCCAATGCTATCCCAGCACTCTCATTATCTGGAGACTGGCAAAAGGAAAGGAATCTCCCCAGAACATTCAGGTGCCAGGTCTAGATTGACCGCAGGTTGACTTAAACCTATGTGCTGAAGGTTTCCTTATCCTTTGTTTTGTAGATCTGTTATCCCAGCCTAAACCATATCATGGTATAAAAGATGAAACATTTTAGCCTAAACATTTCACAGATGAAAACTGAGATGTGTGTGGCCAAGCAACATCAGGGTGTAGTCAATCTGGCATATGTTATTCATGAGGGGAAAAGAACAAAAGCCTGCCAAATAGCTGCTTTGGGTATCAATCCTGATGGAAAAGCAGAGAAGGAGGAGAGTTGGAGAGTCTTTTCAACTGAACTGGGGCAAAAAACCACTCTGTTGAGGCTAACGATTTCATCACACGAGGAAATTTTAGCATCCTATGATGCTTCTACCCCAGTTGAGCAACAAAGCTCCATGCTGCCCATCACACGATGTAGCCTCACTTCTGACAGGGCTCAGTGGCTCAACTGGGATGACAGTATCCTAGGATGCTGTGCCACCAACATGAGAGCCATTTGGAACAGGGCTATCACTGGGGGAAGTTGCGTGGCGGTGCTTCCCCATGTGTGATGGAGAAGTATCAGTTGCCAGCAAATTGGGGCATTGAGCATTGGGATTACCTCACTCCCGCCTCCCCCCCTCCCCCCGATTCACCATGGAGGCTAGCAAATCGATCTGGAGGACCTTATCAATGTGATCAGTTCCATAATCACCTTTATTTAATGAACATGGCAGATACCTGTGATTCTACAAATCTCAAAATTCCACAGAGGAGAGCCATCACAACTAAAGTGATATCAAAACATTATAAGTGGGCAGTTTGAAAAAGATTGTGGAATAGTAGACTTGGCTTTACAGTAATCATGGTCTTTTTGGGTCTCTCCAAGTTTGACATTTCTCTGCCACGCCCAGCTCAAGGGGCTTTCCTGCAGGTGGTGCTGTTGATAGAAAGTATCGTATGGTTAACCAAAATGGTGCAGCTTACCAATTGAGTTGCCCCATGTAAAGGGTCCAGGACCAATGTCAGGATGCATCTTGCCTGTGCTCTGGGACCTCAGGATCTGCATGGGATGCTCAATGCTCAGTTGGATACTCTTCTATATACTGGGAGCAGAGAGAGTGAAACAGATGTGTGTACAAGTCTAATTCTAGTTAGCCCAGAATGTCAGGTAAGAGATAACTGTCGTGTGAGAGCCCTAACAAGTGTAATGTCCATCCAATCCCATTAGATTAGGGGTCAATAAGTAGGGTGTGAGCCCTCAAAGCACAGCAAGATAAGCCACATACAGAAGCTATATAGTAACATTCTTGAGAATAGTTTCTTTCTGCAGGAGACAGCCAATCCTGGGATTTGTTGAGATCCAAGTTCTCAGGGTCAAATCAGCTAATAAATTCCAGAGTAATACCTTTTTGGGGAAAGGAGGAGTGGAACAATTTTAAGCTCCTGTTTTCTCCACCCTACTGGTTTCTCAACGGTGCTATTTTTACTGTCTCGTTTTCGCCTCTTTTGTGTCTCGTTTAAAGACAGTTCTACTCAACCAGTATGAGCTTCAAAAATAAAAGTAAGCAGATGATAATAGATGGTGCCAACATTGCATAGTTGTTTTGCTGTTTTCATGGAGTACAACTCTGGAGAACAGATTGACATTCCTGCTCTCCATGAAAATCCACTGAGTGACCTTGGACAAGTAACACACTCTTAGCCTTAGAAAAACCAATGATGAGTTGTGGTGGAGACTCCTTCTTTGGAGGCTTTTAAGCAGAGGAGGGCTGGCCATCTGTCAGGGGTGTTTTGGGTGTGATTTTCCTTCTTCTTGGCAGAGGGTTGGACTGGGTGGCCCACAAGGTCTCTTCCAACTCTATGATTCTAAGATAAGATCACTTTAGAGTCACTATGTCAGAAATGATTTGAAGGCACCCAGAAACAACAACAAGATGTCATTGGACTGCATGCCCAGATGCCCTACATTGTCAGTTGTGAGGTATTCTAGGAATAGTAATCCAACAACATTTGAGCATCCACAGGTTGGGCATCATTAATCTGTGTAAATGAAGGAAAGATGTTATTGGCAGGTCATGGCGTAATATACATCGTATTAGAAAATATGGAGTTGAGCAAACCTTTCATGGCATGGCAGATGCTATTTGGCCCGACTAGATATGGGGAAAGTGTTGACCCTGGGCTCAATTGCACGAATTTTATTTCCTGAAGCAGTGTCTTCCTTTGGTACCACGGGACTAGTGCAAACCTTGTTTATCCTGTAGTTTGAAGCCATTGTTCCACACCCCTAGTCTCTAGAGCAGCAGAAAACAAGCCTGCCCCCTCCTCCCTATGACTTCCCCTCACATATTTATACATGGCCCTCATCATGTCTCCTCTCAGCCTTCTCTTCTGCAGGCTAAATATGCCCAGCTCTTTAAGCCGCTCCTTCATCATTTTAGTCGCCCTCCTCTGGACGCATTCCAGCCTGTCGACATCTCCCTTCAATTGTGGTGCCCAGAATTAGACTCAGTGTGATTCCAGGTGTGGTCTGACCAAGGCAGAATAGGCGTAGCATTATTTCCCCGGATCTAGACACTAGACTCCTATTTATGCAGGTCATAATCCCATTGGCCTTTTTAGCTGCTACATCACAGTATTGGCTCATGTTTAACTTGTTGTCCATGAGGACCCCAAGATCTTTTTCACACGTACTGCTCTCAAGCCTTGTGTCCCCCATTCTGTATTTTTGCATTTCTTTTTTTTTTTTTTTTTTTTTTGCCTAAGTGGATTATCTTGCATTTGTTCCTGTTGAACTTCATTTTGTTGGTTTTGGCCCATCTCTCTAGTCTGTTCAGATAATTTTGAATTCTGCCTCTGTCTTCTGGAATATTGGCTATCTCTCCCAATTTGGTGTTGTCTGCAAACTTGACGATCATGCCTTCTAACCCTTCATCTAAGTCATTAATAAAGACATTGAACAGGACCGGGCCCAGGACCGAACCCTGCTTATGGCACTCTGCTCGTCACTTCTTTCCAGGATGAAGAAAAAGCATAACTAGAAGTTTCTTCTGTCTCTTCTTCCATCTGAGTTTTCTGAATAGTATGGAGGTTCTAGCTAACCACCAGAGCTTAGGAAGCTACTTTTTTTAAAGTTATAGCTGAAACCCCCACTACCAAGTAGTTAATGGTCATTGTTGTCACAATTTTTAATTCTTCCCTTGTCTTGAAAACAATTGAAACAACAGCTATAGGTGAATTTAGCTATGTGTGTTGGTTGTGGTAGAACAATCTGAATGCTAGGAGCCAAACTCTTCCCATGTCTTGAAAACAACTGAAATAGCTATATGTTATTTTAGTTATTTGTGTTGTTTTGGTAGAACGATTCAAATGCTAGGAGCCACAAAAAACACTTTCTTCTTATCTACTTCATTGATACCTCAGTTCCCACAACATGGCAGTACACACATAGTTTAGCTCCTCTGTTTAGAGAGACAACACCATTCCAACCTGAAGGTAACTAAGGAATAACTAAAATGTGGAATTGCATTGTGAAAGAAGAGGAAATCTCTTTATCAAGGTATCACTATAATATCACTTAGTTACACCTTATTTGCAAGGGGGAAGGGATTGATTGCATTTAATTCATTGTTTGCAATGAATTATTTCTAAGTCCTACAAACAATAGAGCACTGGTTAAAAAGTAACTGATTGTTACGCTCATTTGACAACCTTCCTCGATAATAGGCACTCTTTCTCTCTCTCACCAACACACATTTACTAAACCTCACTCAAGGCCCTTCCAGACAGGCCTGATATCCCAGCATCTGATCCCAGGTTTTCTGCCATAAACTGGATTATATGAGTCCACACAGACAGATAATCTGGGATAAACAGAAAACCTAGGATCAGATCCTGGAATATAGGGCCCTGAGAAAGGGGTTTTTAAAAACCAAGATGAAAATTTTCGTGGAACTTATGAGCGAAATAACTAGCGAGCACTTTTTGTCAGCACTAGCAGTAGCATAAATGTGATTTCTTGTGCAAAAAGGGGCGTATTTGCCTTAAAAGGTTCCAAAATATACTTTGCACAATTTTTGCACATGCAAAAACCCATGACAATATCTTCAAACAAACAAAAAAGGTCATAGACATAAAAACCCGTATGTAAACGTCCTTGTAATCTTGCCTGGTAGGGACCAAATGCTTGAAATGCTTCATGCATTGCTTATGTGGGAGAGGAGAAAAAAAAGCAACAATCTACATTCCTATGCAACACCTTATGGCCTCTTTAACTTTTTTTTGTGAGGCATTTTGCTCTTCCCTGCTAAATTTCACAGTCTCCTCTCTCATTCGAGCTGTTCACCTCACCCATCATTATGACAAATCACTTCTTCATGTTTACACTGCAAATATTTGTAGGCTCTTGTCATCCCACCTTTGCACTCTCTACTCCCCTCATCATCTTCCAGATTGGGTTGTTTCTTGATCTTCTCTGCCCTTGAGCATGAAAAAAATGAGTTTTTAAGCAATCTCGGTCTCTTGCTTGCATACTGTCCTTCCTCACCCCCCTTCCCCATCCCCTACAGGTTTTGCAAGTCCGGGGTTGCTCAGAATAATGCATAGTGTTCCAGGGTGTGTTGGCAGGAATGTTCAAAAGATTGACCTTTTACTGCTGGGCAACACAAATATGGGAAAGTGCTCAGAACTAGTTTGTCATATTTCTTCTCTTACGCACAAATCCATAATTGTCACCTTGCTGGATGATCACTACGAAGAACATCAACTCAAGCCTTGTATTTGTAGCACTAACTAGAGATGAGTGGATCTCTCTAGTTTATTTCCATGGACGTTCCCCTTTTTCGACTTCCAAGTCTGTTCCAGGCTAGTTCCATGCAGACTATGCTTGTGAATGGAACAGAAAACAATCTTTGCATGCATTTTTTCAGAGTAACACATTGATAAAATGCGTTGGTGCAAAGTCTGAAATGTATACATAATTTTGGGAGAATGTTTGAGGGTGCACATGTTGCTAAATGTAGCTTTCCCCTTTCGCAAGAGGATGTATATTGAATATGTATTTGTAAATAACTGTATTTCTTCAATTCTAAGATGTCATTGGTTGTAAGATGCATCCCTAATTTCACTACCAAAAGAAAAAAATATTTTCTTTACATACCTGTTTACAGAAAAGTACCCATGATTCTAAGATGCACTCCCGTTTTTAGGTTGTTCATATGGATAAGAGGTGGGTCTAGGAATTGAGTAGGGTTCACAACTTCTGAGGATGCCTGCCATAGATGCAGGCAAAATATCAGGAGAGAAAGCTTCTGGAACATGGCCATACAGCCCGGAAAACTTACAGCAACCCAGTGATTCCGGCCACAAAAGCCTTCAAAAACACAAGGAAATAATAGTACAAAGATACCTGTTTCTGTCGTTCATTTGAAAGATATAGATTAAGGTACATCCATTTTAAATCCAAGGAACATTCATCTAGCTAAGTCAGCATTTCTCAACCTTGGGGTCAGGACTCCTGGGGTGTCAGAGGGGTTGCCAAAGACCATCAGAAAACACAGTATTTTCTGTTGGTCATGGGGGTTTGTATGGGAAGTTTGGCCCAATTCTATCGTTGGTGGGGTTCTCAATGCTTTTTGATTGTAGGTGAATTATAAATTCTGGCAACTACAACTCCCAAATGTCGAGGTCTTTTTTTCCCAAACTATAAATCCCAGCAACTCCAACTCCAAAATGACAACATCAACCCCCCCCCCCCCAACCCACCAGTGTTCTCATTTGGGCATATTGGGTATTTGTGCCAAGTTTGGTTCAGATCCATCATTGTTTGAGTCTACAGTGCTCTCTAGATGTAGATGAACTACAACTACAACTCCAAAACTAAAGATCAATACCCACCAAACCCAGTATTTTCTGTTGGTAATGGGAGTTCTGTGTGCCAAGTTTAGTTCAATTCCATCGTTGGTGGAGTTCAGAATGCTCTTTGATTGTAGGTGAACTATAAATCTCAGCAACTTCAACTCCAAAATGACAAAATCAATCCACGCCCCCCCCCCCCCAACCCACCAGTATTCAAATTTGGGCATATCAGGTATTTGTGCCAAATTTGGTCCAGTGAATGAAAATGCATCTTGCATATCAAATATTTATATTCATAACAGTAGCAAAATTACAGTTGCTACAGTTATGAAGTAGCAACAAAAACAATTTTATGGTTTGGGGTCACCACAATATGAGGAACTACATTAAGGGGTTGCGGCTTTAGGATGGTTGAGAACCACTGAGCGAAGTGATCTAGCTAGGTCCTGTGTTCTTGAGAAGTATATATATCCAAGTCCACAGCATTTGGGCTGCACCTTCCAGAAGGCTGTAACTAGCAAGACTATGCTAGATGGGGGGTTCTGGTAGGTACAATTTAAAAAGTAACATTTGCAATTGCTGTGTAGCAGTAGCCATGCTTCAGATTGTAGTTTTAAAAAATAAAATTTTCAAATGCTGCTTTAAGCTGGGGCTTATTCATACCACACAGTTATAGCCCAATTCCGCTTTAGCAGCAGGGGTAATATCCTGTCGACACTTGGGGTAGGTAGTTTGAGAATATATTAGAGGTCTCTGCCGGAGGATTTCTACATGTCCCTCCATCAACTGCCAAGGTTAGGAATCTGTAGGATGGAACTGTGACAGTTAAAGTAGTATAATATCACTATTTATTTATTTATTTATTATTTATTTATTTGGTACACTTGTATACCGCTAATATCTCAGCCTGTACGGCGACTCATTGCGGTTTACAGCATATTTAAAAACTACAATATTCCAATTTAATATAAAAATTACACTATAAAATACATACATATACATACATAGTATTGGGCCACCAATACAGACCAGAACATCTCATAATTAAAGTCACAATCCAAATTCGTCGTCCGAGATTGCTAATCCATGATCAAAACATCATCAAGTCAAGTTAGCCAAAAACTTGCTGGAACATCCAAGTTTTAAGTTTTTTCCGAAATGCCATTAGCGAGGTGGCTGATCTTATTTCAGTAGGGAGGGCATTCCAAAGCCGGGGGGCCACCACAGAAAAGGCCCTATCTCTCGTACCCACGAGCCGCACCTGTGAAGCAGGTGGGATAGAGAGAAGGGCCTCTCCTGAAGATCTTAGGGTCCATACTATCACTGCATAGTATGAATGGGCCTTAGCATAATGTACAATTGGCCCTCCACATTTTTAGATTTCTACTTTTGTGGATTTGGTTATTCAAGAATTTGATTAATATGCTCCTTTCTACAATTCTATGATCAACATCTGTCATAATTTGACCTGACATTTGATCTGTCAAAATTTGACTATAGGGATGCACTGGAGGGTTGAGAGAGCCAGATCTAGGCATTTGTTTGTGTTTCATCACAATTCTATGGTCAATCCTAGGTGGAAGTTACTTATATAGCCATTACTAGAGAGGTATTTTCTCAGTTTCACAAGCTTCCTATTCCTGTAACCCCAGCAAATGTATAAGGTTAACTGTTGCTCCATCTACACTGACCATTTAATGCAGTTGAAAGTGATATCGAGCTCTTTTGGAAGGGTCTTCCCAGCAGGGGAGATCCCTGAAGACCTCTAAGGGGGTCTTTGGCCTTGGTGAGCAGCCAGCGAACGCCAATCCAAAAAGACGCAAAAATATTAAATAATCAATCTCACCAGGCTGAAGAGGTATCAGTGACCGAAGCGTTTATTCTGCGATTCAGCTGAAAAGGATGCGTTACAGGGATGAATCCTCCATAAGCATACAGTACAGTGATTTTCAGGCATATTTATACAAGTAAAACAAAGAAAACCTGGTTTGAAACTCCCGCCCGCCCTCTGTCAGTTCTCTCCGCCCTGATTGGCTGGCTCTGGAACAGCTGGGAGGAGGCTTGGCCGCTTGTCCCGCCTCCCCTCCAATCGCCGGGCGCCGTCGCCTCCAGGGGGCCAATCAGAGCCCTTAGAGCGCCTCCGAAGATTGTCCAATCAGCGGCCAGGAGGCGGGACGTGGTTTGACAGGCCAGAGGGGGCGGAACGCCTGGGAGGCGCCCGCCAGCTGATTGAAAGTCTTTGTTCTTACACGGCAGGGTGGCAGACGGGAGAAACAAAGGATTTCCTGATTTCTGATTGCAGATGTGTATAGACATGAAAAAGGGGCTATTGATGGTATTCGGATCTCAAACTCTGCAGACAAGGGGATCCTTAATCACAAAGGAGCTTACACAAATACCATGATTGATTTAATCAGTCCGTTTTCCGGGTTTCGGTTGACCCATCTCTGGCTTATTTGTCTGACTCTGAAAACAAACCTTGAGATAATTGTCAACCCTGATCCATGCAAAATGTCAATATGAATGGGGTTATTTTGAGGAAATTGGATTTCCTCCGCTGTAGCCCCAGGTCACATCCTTTCTTAGTAGGGTAAAGTTCAGAGGAGAAAAGTAGGGAAAAGGGCAAGGGTACATCTCATAGATTTCATATTATACATACCATATACATTCTTCATAAATTTCATAAAGAGGTCCCCATCCCAACCCAGCAAAGTTTATTAGAGGTAATAACAATTGATAAAAACAATCCATCTCTGTCTGGAGTATGATCTTCTTGGCAAGGGCGCACGCACAGGCGGAGACTATTCTCTCCAAGAGGCCTGGTTCAGAGTCCGTGGAGGAAGTTCATGATGATAGGGCATCAAGTCAATCAGTGAGGGCAAAGAGGTCCGCAAGGAATTCACAAATGGTGGAGAGTGGGGCAATGTCCTTTAGAAAACTGCATCTCCCAGCCGAGACCCGGGTTGCATCTGGCCCCCTCCCTGGGGCTCCTGCGGCCGGCTGCCGCAGGTCCCAGGTGGCCAGGATCAATGTAGAGCGAGCACCGCCGCGGAGGGGCAGAAAACCCAGCCAACTGACAATCAGCTGTTTCTCTGCAAGACAGAAATACTCAGAGCAAAACTAATTTTTCCTCGGGTGGAGCAGCCCAAAACAAAGAAAGGGAGATGGCAGTTAGGCTTGGAATTAGTCATAGAAAAATATAAAATTGGAACGGCGGCGATCCGCCATGTTAAGTGTTTTCGTGGATAGCGAGGTTTGTAATGGCGGTTTCCGTATCCACGGTCTGATCGAACGCAGATTCGGGGTCCGAGGGGCGCCTGGAGCGCATTTCATCTGTTGGCCTCAAAAGCTTGGCCCAGGAAATGCGGAACTCCCTGCTGCAGCTCATACTAATGTAAAGGCGGGGCTACCAGCTGCGCCAGCTGTCAAAAGCTAGCTTCAAACTGTGATGGCCAGACAACAAACTCCCACAAAAGCAAGATTGTTCTATTAATGGGTTTTAGCTACCAAATAAAAATGTTTTTGCCCTCCTTTTCAGATTTGATATGGCCAGATATTTATCCTTCTTCCATTTACTAGTATAGTTATTATACTGTTATGATTCTTCTATGGCATTTTAGTGTTTAAACTGATGTTATCAATGAAGGATTAAATGGAAAGGTATAAATCTAAGATAAGTCAGCAAGGAGAGTTTGGAAAGGTTTCAGATCCTGTCTGATGTGATACCATATGCCTAGAGATGCAATCTTTTCACAGTCCATCCAGCTACGTTTTGGCAAGCCCTAGATTAGGTTTATGGGGTTATGGGGCTGTTTCCTGAACTGATAAGATGCTTATGCGTGTGTCAGCATTCTCACGCTCTTTCTCTGGAATGCTACATGATTTCATCTTGGAATGGGAGAGTGACAAGACCCAGGTTCCCAGCAGCCCATAAATCAGGTAGATGTACAGCAGCTGATTTGCCAGGAGGAAGGAAATGTTAAACAAATACACCAGAGCCAAACTATGTCCGTGGGTCTCAGTGGTGAAGAATCTATAAGTGAAAACCTTTCTGCACATGAAGGACAAAATGTGGATAGGAACATGCACACACAACATTAAAAATATGCATGCATATTGTGAGACAGAAATCAAAACTTTGCTTTTGTTCAGAACATCATTGTGCAGAAATTGCTGAGTTGCATGAAGAACGTGCAAAAAACACACAAGCTTCTGTCCTCCTTCTCCTTGCTTATGATTGGATGGACCAAAAAAGTGGCCAGTGTATGATTGATAGCTGCTTTTTGCCTGATAATGCCCATATTTAGAGAACAGAAAATGGAGGGTGATGCGATGATGATGCTAGCTGGTTGTTGTTCATTCGTTCAGTCGTCTCCGACTCTTCGTGACCTCATGGACCAGCCCACGCCAGAGCTCCCTGTCAGCCGTCACCACCCCCAGCTCCTTCAAGGTCAGTCCAGTCACTTCAAGGATGCCATCCATCCATCTTGCCCCATCTTGCTAGCTGGTAGAGAACTATAAAACATTGTTCTAAAAAGATGTCATTGGTCACTCCTATATAAGATAGACTGGTACACACATGCATATAATTTTTATGCCTTTCTGTAAGCCTAAAATAAACTTAACTCTTGATTCCCCCCCCCCCCCCCCGAAATTCTCATGGTGGTCCACGAGAAGGCCTTACTGGTGCATTATTTAAACTGTTATGTTTATTCATATCATGATCTGATCACCATACTCAATATATCTCATATGCATGGGGGTATTGGGGTAACGATACAAAAGGTTTGCTAGGGTAGACCCTCTTTCACTCAGACTCAGCCCCCCTGAAGCAAACTCAGCCCCCCCCCCCCCCCCCGAATCGAAATCCTGGCTACGGGCCTGGATGTAGATGAAGAAAACAGCAAAACCATGCCTGAACATTCCTTTCCTAAGAAATCACACACGAGGATATAACCAGGCACCTTTGTAACCTCTCAGAGCCCTTCCACACAGCCATATAACCCAGAATATCAAGGTAGAAAATCCTACAACATCTGCTTTGAACTATGTTATCAGAGTCCGCCGTGCCATATATTCCAGTTCAAAGCAGAAAATGTGGGACTTTATTCAGCTGTGTGGAAGGGACCTAAAACTCCTCACTAGACATGGACTGGCCATTAAAGGGGTCTTTAGCAAGGCTACAGTAGGTCTAACATGGTGGTGGGTATACACTATGCTAAGTTATCTTGGACTTAGGCTGGAACCTAAAACAAATGCTGTGATGGAGATCCACAGCTAGATCTTTATCTTCCCAGGCTATGGAGTGGAGGTTGGGTTAGACATACCTGCCTAAGACATTTGCACCTGAAGCTGCAAATGGTGTTCCCAGGTGGTCACTGGAAGTGCACAAAATGCAAAGTAGTGTCATTGTGGCACCTGAGGCATAAAAACATTCGGAAGCTTTGCCACCTCTGTTTTATGCTGGTGAGACCAGTACATTCTCATGACAGGAGGAACCTACACATACCCTTCGATCTTCCAAGGAGGCCCTCCTCTTGCTCTCACCTCAGTCGTAAGCGTGGCTTGTGGGGACGAGAGGGCCTTCTCGGTGGTGGCCCCCCAGCTTTGGAACTCATTACCTGGGGGGATTAGGCAAGCTTCCACCTTGTCAGCTTTTAGGAAAAGCATGAAAACCCGGCTGTTCCACCTTGCTTTTAATGAATGATTAGCAATCCCCATACCATGTCAGTCCCAGCATATACTCGTCCTCTTGATGACTTCTCTGTATTCCTAATGGGTAATTAAGCCCCATAGCTTGTCCCTCCTGTACCTCCCACTAGATAAATAGCTCCAGTTTCCTATCTCGCCCTATGTCCCCTGTTTTTATCTGTGCATCTGGCCTAGCCCATCCTGATTTACCCCTTGTCTGTAATTGTTATTTAACTTCATACCACTGTGTTAACTTTCCTTTATTGTTTTTATGTTATTGGTTTTTTATTGTATATTATTTTAATTTTATTTTAATTTTAATTCTAACTATTATTTTGCTGCACACATTTCATTTGTTTATTGTATTCACCGGGCTTGGCCTCATGTTAGCCACTCCGAGTCTCTGAGGGGAGATGGTGGTGGGGAATAAATAAAGTTTAATAATAATAATAATAATATAGAAACTAGAAGGAAACCCTTGGTGGCGCAGCGGGTTAAACAGCTGAGCTCCTGAACTTGCAGACTGAAAGTTCGGTGGTTCAAATTCGGGGAATGGGGCAAGATCCTGCTGTTAGTCCCAGCTTCTCCCAACCTAGCAGTTCGAAAACATGCAAATGTGAGTACTTCAATAGCTGCCGCTCTAGCAGGAAGGTAATAGCACTTCATGTAGTCATGCCGGTTACATGAACTTGGAGGCATCTACAGACAATGCCGGCTCTTTGGCTTAGAAATGAAGATGAGAACCACCCACCAGAGTTGGGCTCAACTAGACTTAATGTCAAGGGGAAATCTTTAGCAGGAAAATATAGAAAAACTGGGAAACTGAAAAATACTCAAGGGTGACCCTGTAAGCACTGTCATAGTCCTCCATAAAGAGAAGCCAAAAATGATTGCCAGGAATTTCTTAATCTAAGGCAGTCCTTCCCAACTTTTGATCCTCCAGTTGTTTTGGACTTTTAACTCCCAGAAATCCCAGCCAGTTTACCAGCTGTTAGGAATGATGGGAGCTTAAGTCCAAAACACCCGGAGGACCAAAGGTTGGGAACCACTATTCTAAAGGGATGACACTTATTTGAAGACCAGAAATGTAGTTTATTATATAAAATTCCCATTATTTGAAGGTTGGGATTTTTTGTCTGTTTATGTAGCCTGAATGAGATGCTACAAACCCCCCATATTTTACGGTATGGGGTGGAAATGTGTACGTTATGTAATTTAGGAATGTAGACAATATGTTAGAATTACAGAGAAACACATGGCTAAGTCAGTTGGATACTTTAATTTTGTTCTTGTTAATAGTTACTTTCTGAATGACAACCCTGCTGCCCCTTAATTTTGAAAACCTGGCAATACTAGAGCCAAAAAACTCATGAGGATAAGCTTTTCCAGCTGAGTGCTTTGCTGGCATATTGGAAGCCTGTGTTATCTGCCACATCAGTTATGTGTTGCTAGTACTATGGGCAAAGAGTCAGGTAATAGGAACTCCTCGGCCCAGAAGATCTTCAGGAGATTTGGTGCCAAATAGGCAGCTATGTGGCAGACTTCCACAAAGGAGGTATCATAGGTGAAATGGGTATTTTGGGAGCAACCACCCTAATCTCTCTGAAAGGAAAAGTTCTCCCAAATAAGCCTTTGATGTTAACAGTGTGACTAGCTGCGGGATCCATGACTGAATGAGGATTAGAACCCTAGTCTCTAAAGACTGAGTCCAATGCTCAGATTTTGGGGGGGGGGGGGGGGGCGTGTTAGGAGCAACTTGAGAAACTGCAAGTCGCTTCTGGTGTGAGAGAATTGGCCGTCTGCAAGGACGTTGCCCAGGGGACGCCCATATGTTTTGATGTTTTATCATCCTTGTGGGAAGCTTCTCTCGTGTCCCTGAATGAGGAGCTGGAGCTGATAGAGGGAGCTCATCCGCGCTCATCCCCAGATTCGAATGCTCAGATAACTACGTCACATTGCCTCCTTGAATTCTAAGACCATCAAATCATCTGATCAGCCCAATTTGAGTTTTCTTCTGCTTCTTCCTCATTGCATCCCTAAACAGCAGCATTTAGTCTCTAACCCTACCACTTGCTTTGCCCGAAGAGACCTGAGTACCTCAAAAGTGAGCACATTTCTGTCTTTTCTATTGGTCCGATGATGCCATTTTCCCAATATTGATTTTGGGATATATCACTAAATAAACCCAGTTGCTTTACATGTTTACAGAACAAGAGCCATCAATTATGCCAATGTCAGATCACCACAAAGAGCTTCATGTATTTGGTTCCTTTTTCAAATGCAATTGCAGGAGTGCACATTTGCATGGCTCCCTACTTTGCATGCTCATATTTTTCCCTGTGCACTGCTGTGCAAGAGCATATCAGGGCTCAGTGAAATGTTTAAATGCAACAGGTGATAGAGGTCACCCTTTTGGGGACTACATTGACCAAACTTCCCAGCTTATGTGATTCGTACCAAGTAGCTAGCTTGGCTGGGGGGTTCTGGGAGCTGTAGCCTAAACAACAACAACGACAACAACTACTACTACTAATTTCCTGGGCTCTTTGATGGTGTATTCCAGGATGGCATGGAATGGGATTGAATGACCTTATTTATTTATTTATTTATGAATGACCTTGACAGTTTCTTCCAACTCTATGTGTCTATGGAATGGAAGATATTGTGTACTGGATTTGTGAAGATGCAGGATCAGAGAAGGCGCAAAAAGAGAAAACAAATAGACTAGGTTAGGTGAAAACAACCAGATTTAATTTTTTGGCCAGGAAAATAAAGGTGGACAGTCCCTGCTCATGCAGGTAAAAGTAAAACTGCCATCCGGAAAGTAAATGGGTGGGCTTTTTATACTCTTTCTCAAATTACTTTCTATTTCCTAAAAATACATGTGAATTCTCATAAATCAGGCATTTTATCCTTACTGGCTTGTAGTGTAGTACTAAGTTTCTAGTTAACTTTCATTTCCCTGAAAGCAGGTGAATTCTGATATGTCATGTGTATCCAAGGCCCAATCAGCTAGTGTCTACATGATTGTTAATGTATGCCATATGTTCCACTCTAAGACATATCTCCCAAACTGAGCAATGAAGCAGATTTTTTCTCAAGTTGTTGTTCATTCGTTCAGTCATTTCGGACTCTTTGTGACCTTATGGACCAGCCCACGCTAGAGCTCCCTGTCGGCTGTCACCACCCCCATCTCCTTCAAGGTCAATCCAGTCACTTCAAGGATCCCATGCATCCATCTTGCCCTTGGTCGGCCCCTCTTCCTTTTTCCTTCCATTTTCCCCAGAATCATTTTCTCAAGTAGTTTCTTAGAATCAGATAGTTCTAAAAAAAATCATTATTTTAGTCCCCCAACTACCGTCTCTGATGCTCTTGTTTTCACAGTTATAATAGCCAAAAATTAGCATTGGTTTAGATGTGAAGACGGATACCAGATGAAATACTTGCATTTAGACCTGGAGTGCAGTTTATTCTCTATCCCTCTAGTCAGATCAGTCAGAAGGTATTACTCCTTTTATCAGGCAAAAAGTCAGGTTCCTAGCATCTATGCAGGCCTGGCTAATCAATCCTGAGTCGTCATACTGTCTGCCTCTTGTAAATACCACTGTTTCACAGGAGGGCTGTCAGCTTTTGAATTGCTATCTGTCTTTTGAGCCGCAACTTTGTTTATAGCAATCAGCCATTGCTTGTGTTCTGCACCATGCCATGAAAATAGTTTTGCAGCAGAATCCTTCTCTTCCAACCTCACGTAAAGGAATGTGAGCAAATCTGTCTGTTCTTCCTCACACATCCCTTCAGATCCTTCATTTGTAAATGGTTCTCTTCTGTATTTGAAAACAAAATATTCCAAATGTAGCTCCTGGTCCTGTTTCAGAATCCATATGATCAGATTCTGTGAAATCCAGAATTGGTGAAAGTTAATCCTCTTCTCCAGCTTTAAACGAACTGTCTGGAGACTCTGTAGCTCATTCCTTTGCAAATTTCATACAAACATCATGGGAGCCATTCAGAGGAAAAAAAAACAATTCTTTCTTTATCATTTTGGTAAGGAAGAGGTTACAGACCATGGTGTGGTGGTCCTAACCTAGAGTTCAGGATACAATTTGCTTATCAGTGGAATAAAAAGATAAGACTGCTTATATACTATATATTAGACCCTAAGACCTTTCTTTTTGTAATTTGAATGTTCCAGCTCCTGGTTTTGAATGTGGCTTTTTAGTTGAAAAGAACTTTTATGCATTCACACACAAATCAATACATTGTTCATAATTGCAAAGCTGACATTGGACAAGGCAAATTCTGTTTCCTGATAACTTTTTTTGAATAAGACAGTTCATTTTCACATCTAACTTTCTCCTATGGAGCAGGACAACTTACAAAATTATGTCTAATTTTTTTAGTCTTCACTGTCAGATATTCTGGGATAGTCAGATAATCTGGAATTAGATCCTGGGATATAGGGGGAGTGTGGAAGGGAGCTGCTCCCTGAGCAATGCCTGGGGAGCAAGCTAAGGCTGGGATTTTCGGATACTGTTACATTTTTGTTTAGGTTTGAGCTATGCAAGTGCAGAGAGAGAAGTAGAGAGAGATGGTTTAGAGAGAGAGATGGTTTAGAGCAGTGGTTCTCAACCTGGGGGTCAGGACCCCTGGGGGGGTCGTGAGGGGGTGTCAGAGGGGTCACCAAAGACCATCAGAAAACACAGTATATTCTGTTGGTCATGGGGGTTCTGTGTGGGAAGTTTGGCAGAATTGTATCATTGGTGAGTTTCAGAATGCTCTTTGATTGCAGGTGAACTATAAATTCCAGCAACTACAACTCCCAAATGTCAAGGTCTGTTTTCCCCAAACTCCACCAGTATTCACATTTGGGCATATGCAGTATTCATGCCAAGTTTGGTCCAGATACATCATTGTTTGGGTTAACAGTGCTCTCTGGATGTAGGTGAACTACAGCTCCCAAACTCAAGGTCAATGCCCACCAACCCTTCCAGTATTTTCTCTTGGTCATGGGAGTTCTGTGTGCTATGTTTGGTTCTATTCCATCATTGGTAGAGTTCAGAATGCTCCTTGATTTAGGGTGAACTATAAAACCTACAAAAACCTATAAAAACTACAACTCCAAAATGACAAAACCAACCCCCCCCCCCCCACCCCACCAGTATTCAAATTTGGGCATATCAGGTATTTGTGCCAAATTTGGTCCAGTGAATGAAAATACATCCTACATATCAGATATTTACATTATGATTCATACCATTAGCAAAATTACAGTTATGAAGTCGCAACAAAATAATGTTGTGGTTGGGGGTCACCACAACATGAGGAACTGCATTAAGGGGTCGCAGCATTAAGAAGGTTGAGAACCACTGGTTTAGAGTGTGCTCTTGCTTCATATGCTGCTGGAAGGAAGATTTTTCCACATGGACAAAGAAAGACCATTTTAAATCTCTCTAAAAGAACATTATGTGAGTTGATGCAATTGATTACATAATTTTATATATGATGTTCTGTATTACGAAGAGTAAACTACTTGTTCTTTATTGATAATCTGTGTGGCATATTTTCTTTCTCTGGCAAGACAGTTTGTGAGCTGATCAAACATGAACTACATGAGGTTTATTCTACAACATGCCACAGAAAGTCACCCAAAATTTGGTGGATTTATCAGGGCATACTCCAGGACAACAGGAATACTGTTTGCATTGCAAAAATGGAAGTGGTAAGTACAACAGGTCCTTGGTATGTATTGGGGTTTGCTTCCAAGACCTCGGGATACCAAAATTTGTGGACATTGAAGTCTCATTAAACACAGTGGCATAGTAAAATGGTGTCTCTTATATAAAAGAGAAATCAAGGTTCCCTTTTTGAATTCTTTTTAATTCAAACTGTGAATGAAGGAAACAATGAAAACAAAATTCATGGATATGGAAGGCTGGCCGTACAGTCATGAAAATGGTCAGGACTTGACACAAGGTCTTCATGACCCTGAAGAAAGGAGTGAAATCAATTTCCTAGCAAAACCCAGTAATAGCTCAGGGAGACCCAATTAACCACACAGGAATGATCAAGCGCCAAAGATTACAACATCCCGATTTATCTTCTCAGCTGGACTCAGATGAAGGTATACTCTTTCTAATGAGCAAGACTCTGATTAACCGTGAGAGTCTCCCAACAAGAGATATGCACACACCTTTTGAAAGCATTTCATAATTTAGGTTGTGAGACCATGAAGTCCACAGGGGGAAAAAAACTAAGAAGGCATGATTCATTGGCTGATGTCCTACATCAGGGGTCCTCAGACTTTTTAAACCGGGGGCCAGTTCACTGTCCCTCAGACTGTTGGGGGGCCAGACTATAGTGTTTTTTTAAAAAAAAATCAATAAAAGAATTCCTATGCACATTGCACATATCTTATTTTGCTGTGTGGAAGGGCCCTTAGAGGGGTTTTTTTTCTAGCCCTCTTTAGGCAGTAATTCCAGGAGCAAAGAATGGGAAATCTTCCTATTTCTAGTCTGAACAAAATCTGGCTACCAGTATTAAAAACCTCTAAAATTATAACTGTAAATAAAGAACAACACTCAAACACAGAGGAACTCCAGAAAAGAAACAATCAGGGCCAGCTAATCGCCTCTCAACAAAGGCGTGAGCCTGCCAAGGGAGGAGCAGCACCGCGCGGCCTATTTTCACATAAAGCACCTCGCGAGGTGCTTTACGCGTGAGTAGGCCACGCGGAACAGCTGCCCTTGGCTGGCTCACACTGCCCATCAGGACTTCAGAAGCTGTCACAGGGTGTAATAACTGCCCCTCCTTTGGCTGGCTCACGCTATCCATCAGGCCCGATGAGCAGCGTGAGCCAGCCAAGGGAGAAGCAGCACCGCATGGCCTACTTTTGCGTAAAGCACCTCGCGAGGTGCTTTACGCATGAGTAGGCCGTGCGGAACAGCTGCCCTTGGCTGGCTCATGCTGCCCATTGGGCCTGATGGATAGCGTGAGCCAGCCAAAGGAGGGGCACTGTGGGGGGGGGGGCACTCCTCCTCCGCGGGCCGGATAAGTGCCCTTGGCAGGCCAGAAGTAGTCCGCAGGCTGTAGTTTGAGGACCCCTGTCCTACATCATGCTGGAAAAGTCACTCTCCAGTGTACTTACAGGAAATGGGGGAAACCTTAGAGGGACTTCAGAAGCTGTCACAGGGTGTAATAACATAATACCCGGCATCCTTTTGTGACATATGCAGGTGTAATGGGGAAGCAGGGGAGGTATGTCTTCATATGACTTGTTAATTCATTTCAGAAAGAGATATCTACTACTTTCTTCTGAAAGTCCTTGACTGCAATGCATAATAATAGACAATATACTCTCGATCAGTGGTTCTCAACCCATGGGTCCCCAGATGTTTTGGCCTTCAGCTCCCAGAAATCCTAACAGCTGGTGAACTGACTGGGATTTCTGGGAATTATAGGCCAAAACACCTGAGGATCCACAGGTTGAAAACCACTGATCTAGATGCAACAAGTAGTTTGCAGTTCTTTTCCCTGGCCATTGATTGGCTACATGGGTGCTTCTGGGCTCATTTCTGCTACTCTTGATCATGGAGAGAAGAAAGAACAGCCTCTGCATCCAATGTAAGGCTATTCCTCTCCCCATCAGTGCTCATGCACAGGCAAAATAAGTCCAATAAATTAAATTAAATAAAATAAGATGATCTATGACCAGGGAGAATATGTTGGTATTCAACTATTGTTGAATGCCAGGGTAGTGGCATTGTGGAAGGAGACACGTCTCCTTCTGCAAGGTATGTACAAACCCATACGTAACTCTTAATTACATCTGTTGAAGGCATTTGTGTCCCAACCTGGACAAACAATGCTTGGTTATAATTGGACTTTATGCAAGGAAAGCATCACCAGAATTTTCCTGTCTTTGCTAAACCATAGCTCTAAGTTCAGGCACAATGACTAACCACAGCTAAGTGATAAAGAATATCAACCTCTCCGTTATGGCTAGACCACAAAAGGAGATGCTTGTCAGGTTTAAGAATAATTATCTCTGTCTGCAACTAGAACAGCAGAATGCAGTAATGAGACTTTGGAGATCCAGACTCCGGTGTGTGGCCCTGAGCCAGTCCTTCCCTCTCAGCCTAACCTACACTCCCAGGTATGTGGGGAAGCCAATCTCAAGAGAATGACCATGGTATGCTCCTTCTTGAGCTCACTTGAGGAAAGAGGGGATTTAAATGTGGCAAACAAACATATCTATTAGGCTTGTTTGATCACAGAAAAAAATGGTTCAAAACTCGTTTCGGGTGTAGGGGGTGCTGGTGATTTGCTTCAGAAATGATTTCCGAAATTTCCCGGAAAAAAAAAGTCAAAATTTTCTGAAATTTCTGAAATTTCCGAATTGCTTCATTAACGGTGGGCGCGGTTGCGCAATACATGAAAAACTACTTCCCCAAGGTAATTTTGACTCTATAAGATATTCACTGAAAAACTATAGCAAAATGTTCTGCAGGATATCCCGCAAAAACAATGTTCTTGCAGTTTAATAATTTTTCCATGATTTTTTTAATGATAGATCCAATTAGGAAATGACATTTACAACTCAGGGACAAAAATAATGTTACATAGTGTTATTATAGTCACATTGTTTCCACTGTGGTCCAACAGCTGTGGTCATGGACATTGGTGACTTCTTCAAGTAGCATTGCCGAAAACAAACCTTCTCTTACATGAGTTCCTCCAGATGTTTTGGACTACAGCTCCTAGCAACATTGACTATTGAATATTCTAAGGATGGTGAGAATTATAGTAGGCACATGGGGAGGGACTTGGAAAGCCTGCCCAAAATATGAAGGACTTCACATCAAATGCTGGTTTGACTGAAGTATCTGTGATCTGTAGTTCTCAAACTCTGGTCCTCCAAGTGTTTTTACACTTCAGTTCCCAGAAGGTCCAGGGCCTTTCCACACAGCCATATAGCCCAGAATGTCAAGGCAGAAAAACCTACATTATCTGCTTTGATCTGGGTTATCTGTGTCCACACTGCCATATATTCCAGTTCAAAGTAGATAATGTGGGATTTTATTCAGCTGTGTGGAAGGGGGTCTAGTCAGTATGACCAGTGCTTGGGGATTCTGGGTGTTGAAATCTCCAACATTTAAGAGACCAGCCTTTCTCTGCCTTCCCTTATTACTGCTGCATGGCCTGAAAAATGGAAATGGCATTGATCACTAATGGCCCACCCAACGAAAGCATGAGACCCACTACAGAAAAAATATCAATAACCTCCTTCTATGAATTATCTCTATTTCAGCTATACATTTTGTAAATCTATTTGCTTTTCATTTGTATAAAGCAATGGTAGTTATCCTTCCATTGTCTCCAACCCAAATGAGTAATTAAAAAACAAACATCCAAACATAGTATCATCAGTGTTAGTGTCCTACTGGAAGATTGACATCTGGATTTTCTTGCAACAACTATTTACCCCTCTTTACCCACAAAGACCATAGGCATTTCTGGTGAAATGCGAGGGAAGCCATTAAAAGGCCTGGAGGTGGTCATGAATGAAAAGGCGTTATCTTGGCTGAGACAAAGGTTGGTTGGGTGAGGCACATATGTCAACAGTCCTTTCCCAAGCTGGAGTTAACACTGTCAACACTGCACATTCGGTGCCCCTTTTGCATTTGCTTTTGTTTAAACAAATGAGTGAGAGACCTTTGGAAAACCAGCCAGCCGTGCCTTACGCATGGGGTTAGGTGAGCCATCTGTCAGGAAATGGGATGGTCATTTGGGTACCTGGGTGTGTGACTAACCAAGGACAGAATATTAGTAATACTACAAAAGAACAAAGAAGATTGCTTTAGAAAATTCTCTGGAAGACTGAGAGATTAAAAGTTAAATGGCAATTATGTCACTGGAGGTGCATGTATCCTGTAGAATTAATACGTTTTACCTGCCATGGCTCAGTGCTATGGGATCTTGCAATTGGTAGTTTGGTTAGGCACAAACACTCTTTGTCAGAGAAAGCTAAAGACCTTGCAAAACTACAACTCTTATTATTCAATAGCATTGAGTTGTTAAAGTTAAAGTACAAAAATAGTGCAACCTCTAGTTAAGGGCATCCCAACTTCAGAGCATTTTGAGTTAAGAGCTGTTACTCAGCCTGGGTTTAGCTTTAACCTAAGAGCAACATTTTGAGTTAAGAGCTAGCACTAGAGTGAGCACTAGCACAAGAGTACAGGGCTTTAGGGCTTCAAGACAGCAGCCTCCATGCCTCTTGCTCTGGTCCACTTTGGGAGATTGATGCCCACTTTGACCTTATCTGCTTTGAGGAACTTTGGGTTAGTTGATTTTGTATGTTTTTTATTCCTAGTATGTTGGGCTACATGGAGAGGGGGGGGGGGGGAGAGAGAACAAGAGAGGGAGCGAGACTGGAATGAGTACAGCATGATGAAAATGATGCTTCACCTTGTGCGTCCTTGCTACAACTTTGTGCTGTTACCATTTTAAAGTTGACCTTTCTTTTTATTGTTCCATGCAAATATGAATTCATACATTATTTTTATTTTTAAAGTACATTTTCTTACTTTTAAAGCATAGCAAAAATGAAGGGGGTAGTATAGATTAATAGAATTCAGTGGGAAATTCACTTTGTGATAAGAGCATTTTGAGTTAAGAGCTTGGTCATGCAACGAATTAAACTCTTAAGTCCAGGTATCACTGCAGTGTCAGACTCATTAATTCTGCAGTGTGGCTGCACCCTGGGTGTGGAAGGCAATGCCATGCCCCCAAGGATGAACATACAAAAAAGAAGACAAAAATGACAAAATAGAACTCTAACTCTCCTTGGCAGCAGCTACACCTCGCTGCCCCCTCCCTCCAACAACCAGCAAGGAGGAAGTGAAAAGGAGGCCAGGAGACTTCAGCTCCTCCAGAGTGGAAGGTGCAGCCTACACACCAACTCTCCTCGGCAGCTGCTACACCTCGCTGCCCCCTCCCTCCAACAACCAGAAAGGAGGAAGTGAAAAGGAGGCCAGGAGACTTCAGCTCCTCCAGAGTGGAAGGTGCAGCCTACACACCAACTCTCCTTGGCAGCAGCTACACCTCGCTGCCCCCCTCCCTCCAACAACCAGCAAGGAGGAAGTGAAAAGGAGGCCAGGAGACTTCAGCTCCACCAGTGTGGAAGGTGCAGCCTACACACCAACTCTCCTCGGCAGCAGCTACACCTCGCTGCCCTCTCCCTCCAACAACCAGCAAGGAGGAAGTGAAAAGGAGGCCAGGAGACTTCCGCTCCTCCAGAGTGGAAGGTGCAGCCTACACACCAACGCTCCTCAGCAGCAGCTACATCTCGCTGCCCCCTCCCTCCAACAACCAGCAAGGAGGAAGAGAAAAGGAGGCCAGGAGACTTCAGCTCCACCAGTGTGGGAAGGTGCAGCCTACACACCAACTCTCCTCGGCAGCAGCTACACCTCGCTTCCCTCTCTCTCCAACAACCAGCAAGGAGGAAGTGAAAAGGAGGCTAGGAGACTTCCGCTCCCCCAGAGTGGAAGGTGCAGCCTACACACCAACTCTCCTCAGCAGTAGCTACATCTCGTTGCCCCCTCCCTCCAACAACCAGCAAGGAGGAAGAGAAAGGGAGGCCAGGAGACTTCAGCTCCTCCAGAGTGGAAGGTGCAGCCTACACACCAACTCTCCTCAGCAGCAGCTACACCTCGCTGCCCCCTCCCTCCAACAACTAGCAAGGAGGAAGTGAAAAGGAGGCCTGGGGACTTCAGCTCCACCAATGTGGAAGGTGCAGCCTACACACCAACTCTCCTCAGCAGTAGCTACATCTCGTTGCCCCCTCCCTCCAACAACCAGAAAGGAGGAAGAGAAAGGGAGGCCAGGAGACTTCAGCTCCTCCAGAGTGGAAGGTGCAGCCTACCCACCAACTCTCCTCAGCAGCAGCTACATCTCGTTGTCCCCTCCCTCCAACAACCAGCAAGGAGGTAGAGAAAAGGAGGCCAGGAGACTTCAGCTCCTCCAGAGTGGAAGGTGCAGCCTACACACAACTCTCCTCAGGGGCAGCTGCACTTCGTTGCCCTCTCCATCCTCAGTCTACTGACAAGTAATAGCTCACACCTGACTTATGATACCACAACTGATAAAATCTATGTTCCTCTGGACTTTTATGAAACTGATCAGTAGCCTACTACTATCATCAGATAAGACTCTCCCTCCACCCGCCCCAAGGACCTCATATCACATTTACCATTCCCCCAAGAAGGGTCTGGACTTTTTTTTACCCTCCCCATTTTGTATTCAGTCTGTACATACATAGTTTTAACAGTTTTTATCTACAGTTTTATGTTATTGATGTGATATTTTTATATATATTTGAGGCATTGAATTTGCCATTTATTATGTTGTAAACCGCTTTGAGTCCCCCCCCCCCCCCCAGGGATGAGAAAAGTGGTATAGAAATATAGTTAATAATAATAATAATATCATTTTGCTACATTGTTGGATATCATGAGACATAAGCATTCACAGATTTTTAATATCTAGAGTATTAGAACCAAGCTTCATAAGATACTAAGGGCCCTTCCACACAGCCATATAACCCAGAATATCAAGACAAAAAATCCCACAATATCTGCCTTGAACTGGGTTATCTGAGTCCACACTGCCATATATCCCAGTTCAATGTGGGATTTTATTCAGCTGTGTGGAAGAGGCCTGAGTAGCTCATTGCAATGGGCCACTCTGTAACAAAAACGGGAAAACAATGAAGCATATTCACTTAATAAACATTTTTAAAGTGTTTTAGAACAAGATTGAAGTTTATGAGGCCTTCTCATTTTAATCAGATTACATCTCCGATCGGTTTCAGCTAGCAGAACCAATGGTGAGACATAATGGAAGTAGCATCCAGCAACATCTGGTGACCCATATGTTCCTCCTTGCACTAGATGAAAAAAAAAACCCCAGAGTGCATCAATAAATTTAAGGTACTGCTTTTCATATTGCTGTTTACTTGTTCATTTTAAACTTGTATGCCCAATCTTGCCTCAGGAAATCCAAACAAAATGAACCAAAACAATACCACAATATAGCTATTGGTGATCTAATGGCTCTTTGTAAGACATCTTATGACACTCAGACATTTCCAAATTAAAACCTTCTAGCCATCATGATAGGAAAACATTTCAAAATTGGTGGATAGTTGTAATCTTTTTCTGAGTTAATCTCTTCTAAAGTGAGATTAGAAGAGATTAACTCAAGGATTCGATTAAAATGCTTTTGCCCGGAATCTCTGGGTCCTCCATTGTGACTCTGTGGTCAACTTTCTCCAGTCATGCTGAAGGACCAAGAAATTTCTAGAGAGAAGACCTCTACAAGAATCTTTTTGTCCTCCAGTGTGGAAATGACCATATAGAGCCCTTCCAGACAGGGTCCAAAATGTGGATCCTGTCGCGCTTTTACTGGAGGTGTCCAAACGATGCCTCCGGTAAAAGCGAAGTAATTCAAGACAAAGCAAGTAAACCCTTTGCTACTCCATTAGACCCGGGCCTTCCTGAAATGCCCAGGTCTAAAGGAGTATAAGGCCAGTGGGGACAGCCCTTCGGGAAAGCCCGGGTCTTTCAGAAGGGCAGGTTTAAGCCCTGTCTGGAAGTGCTCATCCTGGGAGTCCAAGAAATGTCACGAGCCCTTCCACACAGTACAATTCAGGAGAAAACGGGTTAAAAAGAGGGGTGGCTAGACGACATTTGTGCTAAATGCACAATGGAGGGAAAACACATTTCGAAAAGGTCCTCCTTTATCCCGGTTCTGGGTGAAAAAAGTGGATTTTCCCATGACTCTATGGTCCCGTAGCCATGTAGTTCAGGATTTCCCTCTTTACCCCCTTTGAAGACTGCTTTCTGCCCATGCTGGTTTTAAAAAGCTGATCAATTGTTTGGGCTGCCAGCTGGTTTCAAGAAGGAAGAGCAGAGAGCCATTAGAGGTCTCTGAAAGTGTTTATTTTAAATGTTATAATATTAAACAGATAGTGAATAAGCCAACCTCCCCTCCCTCTTTCTCTCCTTCTTTCTTTCTCTTCTTCTTTCCCTCCCTCTTTCCTTCCTTCCCTTTTTCTTTCCCTTCTTCTTCCTTCCTTCTCTACCTGTTTCTTTTCTTGCTCTTTGGTTCCGTTCTTCCTTGTCTCTTTCCTTCCTTCCTTCCCTCCCTCTTTCGTTCCTTTTCTCCTTCCTTCCCTCTTTCACTTTTTTATTTCATTATCTCCTTCCTTCTCTCCTTCCTTCCTTCCTTCCTTCCATTCTTCCTTCCTTCTCTACCCTTCTGTCTTTCCTTCTTTATCTCCTTCCCTCCTTCTTTATCTCCTTCCCTCCTTCTTTCCCTCTTCTCCTTCCTTCCTTCTCTACCCTTCTTTCTCTCCCTCCTTCTCTCCTCCCTTCCTTCTATACCCTTCTTTTTTTCCTTCCTTCTCTCCTTCCCTCCTTCTTTCCCTCCTTCCTTCTCTACCCTTCTGTCTTTCCTTCTTTATCTCCTTCCCTCCTTCTTTCCCTCCTTCTCACCTTCCTTCCTTCTCTACCTTTCTTTCCTTCTCTCCCCTTCTTTCTCTCCCCCCTCCCTTCTCTACCCTTCTTTTTCCTTCCTTTTCTCCTTCCCTCCTTCTTTCCCTCCTTCTCTCCTTCCTTCCTTCTCTACACTTCTTTCCTTCTCTACCCTTCTTTCTTTCCTTCCTTCTCTCCTTCCCTTTCTCTCCCCCTTCTCTCCCCCCTTCCTTCTCTGCCCTTCTTTTTTCCCTTCCTTCTCTCCTTCCCTCCTTCTTTCCTCCTTCTCTCCCTCCTTCGTTCTCTACCTTTCTTTCTTTCCTTCTTTCTCTCTTTCCCTCCTTCCCTCCTTCTTTCCTTTTTTCTTCCCCTCCTTCCTACTCTACTCTCTTTCTTTCCTTCCTTCTCTCCCTCCCTCCTTCTCTCCCTCCTTCTCTTCCTCCCTCCTTTCTGTGTATGTGTTTTGTGTGTGTATATGCATATATGTGTGTTTGTGTATATATATGTGATCTTGCACATGTGCTATGTTGTTGTTTGGGGGGGGGTTAAGTCCCTTCTGCTGTGTTTTTCAGTGTTTTTATGAGTGGTGGTCACTCGTTCGTCTAAGAGGTGTACTGTGTCCAAATTTGATGTCAATTTGCCCACTGGTTTTTGAATTCTGTTAATCCCACAAACGAACATTACATTTTTATTTATATAGATGTTTTTCACTTTCGTGGGGGGTCTTATGGCACTAATCCCAGAAAATGTGGAGGGATGGCTGTAGTGTGAAGATCATATATGACTTCTTGAAGGAGACTTGCTTTCAGAACCCCATGGCTATTGCAGACAGGATGGCTTTTTGAGAAAAGCTTCTGCCAGCTTCTGATTCCGGAAAACATAATAATTGTGTTGATGAAAACATAAAAAGAATTGAGGGTGTGTATCCACCAGCTGGATACACAACTCTTGCTGAGTTCCCTTACCCCATCTCACAAGTCAAAACACACTCCCCTTCATTCTGCCTCAGTTCCTTGTGCCAAGAACCTGTCTGGCTAGACTAAGCATAACACACATACAGGCAGACACTGCCTTTATCCTCCCAAAGGCTTGGTGTGTAAATATTGTTCTTCATATCTTCATGGTTTTGGATTAAGCAATTGTTTGAGGGGCTTTCTGAAATCCTGACATAATGCTGCCACTTGGAGGAAAATCCCAGTTCAATGGTCAAAGAGAGCAATCTAATCTTTTGAGTTACAGTGGCCTCCAGCACATGATTCCCTCCAATCCTTGTCTGCAGATTACAGCCAGATTCCCCAATTCCCTGCTGCTTTCTTCTGTAACCATGAAGCTTAGCATCACATGTGGAAATCCCCTTTGCTTCAGTGGCTGGGATTCCAGCCAGGGAGGAGGCATCATTGAGACACTCCATGACATACCCTCCAACTGTCCCAATTTGAGACATTCCAGATTTCTCTTCTCCCCCTGGGATTACTGAGAAGGAAGCTCCCCGAAACTCCCTACCTTCAAGCTGATCTGACCTGCAGCAGGGAGTTCCGCAGTCCTCCGTTGCCCGTTTGGACCAGTATCCAAGGGAATGTGGCCACAGCAGCAGCTTCAACCAAAGACTTTCCTTCTGCTTTACTTTCTTCCCCTACCTAACATTGTAACAAATCCCCCCAATAAAGTATCAATTAATTGTAACTTTTCCTCTCTATAGTGTTACTTTGTGTCCTTTACAGCCTCCAAACTATTCTCTTCATAAACTTTCTCTCTCCTGATATCTGCCGGCCCACCTGGAATGTGATTCTCACGTCCCGGGGAGTCTGAAACTGCGTTCCTTTGAACTGCGGTTATGGAAACCCATCGGGTCCCCGTATCCGCAGGTCAACGGATCGCTCCAAAATCGATGCCATTCTTCTCCTGGGCTAATTCTAAGACTAACGGCTATCTCGCTTTTGCTTCGCTAACCCCTCCACCCCGGGAATAACCCTTTTTGCCCCCAAAACTCAACATGGAGCCCAGCTGGTCCCCACTGCCACAACATCGCTGCTGCCATCTCATTGATGTCTGAAGAGCCAGTTGACCTGGGGAACCTGCTGTGGTCATCCCTTGGGACCTCCAGGAAACCGATGGGCCATCCTGGTCAGTGACAAAATGGGATCTATAGTTTTCTTCATTTCCCGACATGGATCTCGACCTCCAGCATTTGCAATCCCCTTCAAAGGACCCAATGGATTCTGGGGAACCTTCCCCAGTTTACCCCCATGGATTCTGCAACTTTTTCTGAACTTTGATCAACTTTTAGAACTTTTGGAAACTTTTTAGAAACTTTTTAGAAACTTTTTCTTCCCCAAACCTCATGGATTTCCATTAGGATTTTAGACTTTTAATGAACTCTTGGTGGGTCTGACTGGTCTCTGCCTCCTGGCAAAGACCCCCACATTATTGCTCAATATCATTACTTTTGTTATTGTTAGCTGCCTTCAAGTCAACTTCAAATTATGGCAACCCCATGAATGCAGACCTTCAAGCTCTAGCAGACCCAGGACATCCATGGCTTCCTGGATTGAGTCTATCCATTTGGAATGTGGTCTTCCTCTTTTCCTTCTGTTTTCTACTTTACCAAACTTATTGTATTTTCTTCTAGTGAGTCGCCTCTTCTCAGGATACAGCCAAAGTGGGGCAGCATGAGTTTAATAATCTGGGCTTCTAGGTGGAGTTCAGATGTGATTGGCTCTAGGGTCCATTAATCTGGTTTCATAACAATCCAGTGTCTTCAGAACTCTTTTCTAGTACCTCATCTCAAATGAGTTAATTTTCTTTCTAGTCTTTTACAGATTTCTATATTGCAATTTCCACTTTGTGCAATGATTGAGCTAGTTGTGCAAAATCTTAAATCATTTCTATGCCCAATTTTGTTTCTAAAGGCTTACTTTAGTTGCTGCAATGGAGTTCAAATTGCATAAGTAGTTTGCATGCAATTAATAAAGTCAGACAGAGGAGGAGAGGGGTGGTTTATTGCCCTTCCCAGTAGTCTCAGGCCCCTTCTACACAGCTGTATAAAGTCCAGATTATCTGTTTTGAATTGGGTTATATTGGCCATGTGGAAGGGCCTTCAGACAAAAGCAATTTTGTTCTAGTTTTCAGCTGTGAAATGTTAAAGTTTATGTCATAACTGGATTAGAAGCATCTCTGGGTGAGACGAATTCCAGAGTGTGGAAGTCAAAGGTCACAAGCCTGAATCATATTAGGGCCCTTCTACACTGCCATATAATCCAGAATATAAAGGCGGATAATCTACATTATCTGCTTTGAACTGGATTATCTGAGTCTACACTACCATTTAATCCAGTTCAAAGTAGATAATCTAGATTTTATACATTTTATAAGAAGGGGCCATAGCTAGTCCCACCTGGAATAGATGTTTTTACTCAACTGCAATACTAAGTCAAAATAAAGATCAACACAACCTCTGAGGATGCTTGCCACAGATGGAGGCAAAACGTCAGGAGAGAATGCTCCTAGAACATGGCCATACAGCCCGAAAAATCTACAACAACCCAACATAAAGATGCATTTCACTAACTCAGAGGGTTTATTCTAGTTGGGACATAGGTCCCATCTATGCTGCCATTATAATCCAAATTGAACTGCTTTATACGAGTCCACATTGACCATATAATGCAGTTCAACTTGCATTATAATGGTAGTGTAGATGGGGCCTAAAAAAAAATAACCGGGTATTTCCCAAAGTTGCCAGAGCTGCTTTGTGGACTTTGGTAAGGTAGTGGAGTATAAACACTACCAATAAATCATATACTCAGGTCTATGTTTGGTTTCATTTGCCACCAACAAGGAGTGTTTGACACATGTATTCCCATTTTCATCTAAGAAATATTGGGGGATCTTTTAAAAACTCATCATTCATTACAGTAGGTCAAGTTTTTTCTGCCTTGCTCTTTTCCCCTTAACAACAAATTTCACCATCAAAGCCCCTCTTGGAAATGAAGATGAAATTATGCTGGTGTTGAGTGGGAGGATGTATCTTTTTGAAGCCGCTGTTAAAGGTTTGGTATGCAACCAGCACAATATCAGTACAATATCCTTGCATGGGGGGGAGTTTTGCTCTGCTGTAGTTTTTTTCTGAATCCTGATTATAGTTAACCTTTAATTTGATTTATGGCCTATTTTTCTTTCCATCTACTGGCGTAGTGGAAGTAGTGTTTACTTCATAATCCATCCTCCCCTTCTTCTCCTCCTTTTCTGACAGTGCATAGCACATGAATAGTGTATCTCAGCAGCTACTCATTAACACCTTATCATTGCAGGTGTTGAGCCATAATTGCCATTAAGCAAAAAATGCAAGGTTTAGAGGACTGATGTAATCCAGGTCCACAAACCCCGAATTACCACATCCCAAGTCCTAGGCTCTTGTCTGCTGAGATTGAAAAGTACCCCCAGAATCATAAATATACTCCTAGCAAATGTAGTATTCACCAAAATGGTCTAGAATAGAATAGCTTTATTGTCATTGTACTATTGTACACTTAAATTAAATGCTTTCCCCAGCACACACCACACAACAACACACCCATCCATATTCCAACCCCACTGCACAGCCCCCAATGTCTCAATGGGAAAAAGGAAGTTCCCCCTCCACAAAGCACAGGCCAATGCAAATAGAGACATTTCTGTATTTGTGTGTGTGACAGCTTCCAGTCACTTGTCATCTTTATGGTGATGCCCATGTGTTTCATAGGGTTTTCTTCTTCTTGTTGTTGTTCATTCATTCAGTTGTTTCCGACTCTTTGTGACCTCATGGACCAGCCCATGCCAGAGCTCCCTGTTGGCCGTCACCTCCCCCAGCTCCTTCAGAGTGAAGCCAGTCACTTCAAGGATGCCATCCATCCATCTTGCCCCTGGTCGGCCCCTCTTCCTTTTTTCCTTCCATTTTCCCCAGCATAATTGTCTTCTCTAAGCTTTCCTTTCTTCTCATGATGTGGCCAAAGTACTTCAACGTTGCCTTTACTATCCTTCCCTCCAATGAGTAGTCGGGCTTTATTTCCTGAAGTATGGACTGGTTGGATCTTGTTGCAGTCCAAGGCACTCTCAGAACTTTCCTCCAGCACCACAGTTCAAAAGCATCTATCTTCCTTTGCTCAGCCTTCCCTATGGTCCAGCTCTCACATCCGTAGGTGACTATGGGGAATACCATTGCTAGGGTTTTCTTACACAAGGAATATTCAGAGGTGACTTTGCCTGTGATATACAACCTGCAGCACCTTGTATGCATTGGCAGTATTTTAATATTGTTTATAAACTTTCAGAACAGTATTTTGTTTCCCTCTTCAGTCACATAAATAAGGTTAGCCCCAACACTGCTACAAGATTCTTTTGGCATAGTGATGTGCTAAACTAGCACAAAATAATTTTTTGAATTATTTTAATTATTTATTGCCTTAGCTTCTAGGACTGGATCTACACTGCCTTATATCTTAGGATCTGATTTCAGATTATCTTCTTATCCCAGATTATCCGGCAGTGTAGACCCAAGTTCTTTCTACACATGCTAAAACCCATATGTTCTGTCGCGCGCTGGTCCTGTAAAGAATTTCCTTTAGAACAGGACGTGCAACCTTTGCCCAGCGGGAAGGCAGGGGGCCCAAAGAGAAGTTCTCAGAGGTTTTCCACCACAAATGATCTTTAGATGGCTTGTGAAGTATAACAAAGTTCTTTATTAATGAACAATCAAACAGAAACTTCTCTTGTCTCCAATAAAGCTAAACAAATGCTTCCAAGCTTTATGCAACTGGTGACTTCCTAATCTTGCCCACGAAGGACAGGCAACTGTCTTCAATAACTTCTTCTTTACTTTAAATGGAAAATCCCCTTTTTAACATCTCCCAGGCTGACTGTAATCTAACCCTTACTGATGTGGGCTCCGCTACCGGGTTGAACTGCATCTCGAAGCACCGAGTGGACCTACCAGTAGAGGCTTAGATATTCTCCAGCTGGAGTTCTTTGGTCTTTAGGGCTGTTTTCCTGGAAATCTTTGGAGACTCTTAAGACTGTTTCCCCCCGGAAAGTCTTAGATGCTTTTAAGACTGTTTCCCCCCCAATTGCCCTGAGCAAGGGGCGGAACCAAAAGTTAACGATGATGGACAAGTGACTTGCCCTATGACTGCAACCAAAAGAAGCCACCTTTCTGCAGAACCTCTGAAACCCTGGACTGCAAGCAAACACTCAATACAAAGCAAATAAAGTTGGAGCTCCTGGTACAGCCGTACCAGCACACCATATAAAGCAGATAATCTGGTTCAAAGCAGATAATCTGGTTTTTATATGGCAGTGTAGAAGGGGCCTTAGGCCCCATCCACATTGCCCTTATAGAATAGATCGAACTGCATTATATGGTCAGTGTGTTGAGTGATTTCAGCTCTGCAAGAACCCCAGGTTTGGAAGCCTGGCATGTCAAACTCCCCAAGGGGACATATGGGAGTGTTGGACTACAGATCTGGAGACCAAGACCTTTTCTACATTATCAGATAATCCAATTTAAAGCAGATAATCTGGATTTCATATGACAATGCAGAAGGGGTCCAAGATTTGAGTCTCTGCTCAGTCATGAAAACCTACTGGGACACTTTGAGCAAACCAGATTTTCTGAGCCTTAGGCTGGATCAACACTGTTCTATATCCCAGGATCTGATCCCAGATTATTTTCTTAGCCCAGATTATCTGGCAGTGTAGTATCATAAATTCAAAGCAAATAATCTGTGATCAGATCCTGGGATATAGGGCAGTATAGAAGAGTGCTCAGAGAAAGGCAAAGGCACCCCCTCCCCAAACATATCTTGTCAAGGAACCCCTTTCATAGGTTTGTCTTGGATTGAAAACAACTTGAAGGCACACAACAACAACAATGGAACTAGTAGGGCCAACAAGATTGGACTTCTGCAATGTGCTTTCCAATGGGCTACCTTTGTACCAACTTCAATTAGTTCAAAACATGGCTGCCTGACTAGTTACAAAAACATTCAGGAGTACTAAAATCACTCCACTGGTTGCTAGTTAGTTTCTGGGAAAAGTACAAAGAGTTGGTTTTGACCTTTAAAGCCCTACATCATGTGGGTCCAGGTTAACTATAGGATCATCTTCTTTTGTACAATCTGCCCTTTAAGACACAAAGGTTCTCTAGTGGGCGGTTACTCCAACCAGCCAGATCCAGACTGGCAACCATTATCCAAAGGACCTTTTCATCAGCCGGTCCAAGAAGACTGTGGAATGATCTGCTGGAAGAGTTCCAACAACTACATTGGCTGTCAGAGTTTAAGACGCGACTGAAGACTCATCTCTTCTGACAGGCCTACCCAGTCAATTTTTAACTTTGAACTTTAATTGTACGTCTTGTGTTTTAATATTTGTGCTTTGTATTTTAATATATGCATTACATAGAAACACGTTTTATATATGTATTTTACATAATGCTTTCTAATTATGTGTTTAACTGTGTTGTGCCCCACCTCAAGAAGAAATAATAATATTAATAATAATCTAATCCTATCACTTAGAATCACAGGGTTGAAAGAGACCTTATGGCCATCTAGTCCAACCTCCGCCATGCAGGAAAAGCACAATCAAAGCACCCCCGACAGATGGCCATCCAGCCTCTGTTTAAAAGCCTCCAAAGAAGGAACTTACACTAGACTACAAAGCAGTGAGTTCCACTGTTGAACTGCTCTCATGGCCACAAAGTTCTTCTTATTGTTTAGGTGGAATTTCCTTGACATGTAAAAATAGACATTTTAAAGATGGGGCACAGTAGCACAGTGGGTTAAACAGCTAGCTGCAGAAAACCTTGCTGATGAGAAAGTTAGCAGTTTGAAGCTGCGGGTCGAGGTGAGCACCCGCTGTTAGCCATAGTACCTGCAAACCTAGCAGTTTGAAACCATGCAATGTGAGTAGATAAATAAATGCCACCTTGGCGGGAAGGTTAAAGGCGCCCATGTAACCATGCTGGCAAACACCACCAGGAGTATCTACAGGCAATAGGCTCCTTGGCATGGAAAAATGGAACAAGAACACCTCCCCATGGTCAAGGTTGAGCATCGCCTCCAGATGTCAGAGATGGAAGGGAAATCTTTGTCATTATTTGTGTATCGTATGTCATTATTCACTGTATAAAAGGCATTGAATGTTTGCCTATATATGTGTATACTGTAATCCGCTCTGAGTCCCCCTGGGGAGATAGAGGGGAATATAAATAAAATGTATTATTATTATTATTATATAGTATCAGAAGATATATAACACCTATAGGTTTCATTTGACTTTGTATTAAGACGCAGCATAGAAATTTTCCAAAAATGTGTAAATAAATAATATCCAAGCACAAATTTGCTGAAATTAATGGGACAGAAACAAAGTATTAACAGGTATGTACAATCCTAGCCTTTTCCAGGCATCAGACATTCACACAACTGACTAAACAGTTGACCTTATTAGCTTGCCTTATTAAAAATATTCTACTGCGTGCCATTTTATCACTCCATTTATTAATTAGCAGTAAAAAATAATAGCAACAACAACAATGAATGACTTAAGGAGTTGGTTATGTTTAACTTGGAGGAGAGGAGAACACCAATATTCTTTTGCTTTTTAAAGAATTACTTGAGGCATTGAGAAGAAAGAGCGGTATAAAAATAATTAATTTAATCGATTGATTAATTACTCATTCTCATTCATATTGTGAGCCAGCATGTGTCCTGTGTCAAAAGAAAGGAGGGATACACACACAAACACGCACACATATATACATATTTAAAATACTGCTCATTATGAAAAGACTAACATGCTAGTAGTGTGTAACTAACAGAGGCGGCCCTAGGTAATTTTCAACAGTAAGCAAACAGTATTTTGTCACACCGCCCCCCCCCCCCAAGCCAATCACTGATGTATATTTTCTGTTCGTTGTGGGAGTTCTGTGTGCCATATTTGGTTCAATTCCATCATTGGTGGAGTTCAGAATGCTCTTTGATTGTAGGTGAACTATACATCCCAGTAACTACAACTCACACATGTCAAGGTCTATTTTCCCCCAAGAGTGCCCCTGGGCAAAATCAACTATAATGCAAAGGCTTACTTTGCGTAATGGGTTGAGCCGCCCCTGGTAACTAACTATGTTTTAGTTATTTTTCATTTTTTTAAAAAAACTTGAAAATGTAAAGAAATGACCAAAAAAATTTCCTTAGAGTATTAGAAGTAATGAATTAATATTGCCCGTGATGCTAAAATAAACAAACAAATACAGTTGTTTTAATTTCAACAGAAAGGAAGAAACCATGAAAATGAACAAAATCCGGCTACCAGTATTAAAAAAACTATAAAATCATAACAGTAAATAATAGGCTTGGGCGGTTTCGTTCATTAATTTCGTAATTCGTTATTAATTCGTATTTAAATTAGCTTACGATGCAATATTGAGCCATGCAGGAATAGTGTGAGGAGTAAATTAGATTCAAAACAATTTTTTCAATTTATTTCGTAATTATTTCGTTATTATTTCGTAATTATTTCGTAATTATTTCCGCATGTCTGGTGCAAGTTTTATAGTTGTTGTTTGTTTTATCACACCAACAGTCAACAACAGAGGGAGAGGGAAGCTTCAGAAGTTCCCCCTGTCCCATTTGGAGGTTTTTTTTTAGCATATTGCGCAATCGCATCCGCCATTAACGAATCAATTGGTAATTTGACGAAATTTCGTACATTTCGAAATTTTTAAAAGCAAAATTTTGGAATTCTTAAAAAAAACGAAACGAGATGGACCCCTAAAAACGAAGCGAGTTTAGAAACAAATTTTTCCGTTGTTACCCAGGCCTAGTAAATAAAGAACAACACTCAAAAACAGGGGAATTCCAGACATAAAACAATCAGGGCCAGCTAACACCTCTCAACAAAGGATTCCCCAAGGGAGGAATCAGCCAGGCCTTGAAGCTGCTGGGCCATTAAATGCTAATCAAGGTGGTCAATTGAAACATTCACACCTACCTGGAATAGACAAGAGTTCTTTCTCCCACATTCCAGATATATAGACCCCACTTGCCTAGTTTCCAACAGACTCCACAACCTCTGAGGATGCCTGCCATAGATGTGGGCAAAATGTCAGGAGAGAATGCTGTTGGAACATGGCCAGAAAACTCACAGCAACCCTACTGTTGTTTCATTTTTTTAAAAAAATGTCACTTTTTTTGTTACACCCCCGCCATTTGCTTAAATATAGTTTGAGGCATGTTGCTTTCAAGTTAAGGTTTGGGTGAAGGCAAACTATTACAGCAAGATTTGTCCACCCTTTTAACCCGCAAGTAACACCTTTTAAAACAAAGATCAGGGATTCTGATTAGTTCCAATGTTCTTCCTTTCAGATGGATTTGATAATATCAATTAGCCAATTAAGACGCTGGCCACACACCCTGTAATCCTAATGCAGATTGAATGTTGGCTCCTTTCTGGCTGGAGCAACTCTTGCTTGACTAGGTGCTCATTTGAGAATGAAAATTATACAGCCTTCCTGTCTTTTTTTATGGCCTGTCAAGACTGAGCTGTCCAGACCCATCAACTGAACAAACCCTAAATAGTAGATAAACACTAGTGATTCTTTTTTCCCTCATTCGTTGATTTTACAACTTGCTTTCTCGCCACCTGGGTCTGCCTGGGTGAGGCTTTTGCAAGGTCAAAATAACGCACAAGCAAGGAAGGAAGAATTCTGGTTTGTTTTTTATTGCTCTAAGGTGGCCTGTTATACATTTTTGTTTGATATTTTGTCAAACATTATGCTTTAGGATTTTTAGTGGAGAGATAACATTGCTCAGTGGTAAAGACTATGTATTTTATAAGCAGGAGGTCTCAGATTCAACCCAGCCCTCTTTGCGGAGGGCAGAGAAATATCGCTGGAGATCAACTGCTGGACAATGTATATTGCAATCCCCATTTTTTTATTTATTGTGTCAGAAGCAAATTGAAAAGACAGGGTTTTGTGTGTGTGAGTCAGGAGTGACTTGAGAAACTGCAAGTCGCTTCTGGTGTGAGAGAATTGCTCGTCTGCAAGGATGTTGTCCAGGGGATGCCCAGATGTTATCATGTTTTACCATCCTTGTGGGAGGCTTCTCTCATATCCCCACATGGGGAGCTGGAGCTGACAGAGGGAGCTCATCCATGCTCTCTCCAGATTCGAACCTCTGACCTATCTGTCTTTCGTCTTGCCAGGAGAATACAGTTATAATGGATAGAGTTAAAAACTTGGCATTATGCTAAATGGCCTTTAATCAGAAGCTGGCCATTTGGAATGCCTCTGGTGTCTCTGTAAGAAGGTCCTCCATTGTGCATGTGGCAGGGCTCAGATTGCAGTGTAGTGAGTGGTCTCTGGTTTGCTCTCCTCCACGCTCACATGTCATGGGCTCCACTTTGTGGCCTCACTTCTTAAGATTGGCTCTGCATCTCACAGTGCTGGAGTGCAGTCTGTTTAGTGCCTTCCAAGTCGCCCAGCCTTCTGTGTGCCCAGGAGGGAGTTTCCCATCCAGTCTCAGCCATAGATTGAGGTTCCAGGTTTGAGCCTGCCACTTTTGAATTCTCGCTTGCTGAGGTGTTCCTGCGAGTGTCTCTGTAGATCTTAGGAAGCTGTTTCCTGATTTAAGAGGTTGGCGTGCTGACTGATACCTGAACAGAGGATGGGCCGGCGATGTCAATGCCTTGGTCCTTTCATTACCCCATGAATCTCCAGATTTCAACCCCATAAATTTCCAGATTAGTTAGACCAGGAATTCTCAAACATTTTCAGCCACTGAGGCCTTTTTGAAGCAGAAGCTTCTTGTGGACCCCCAATATTTTTATATATATTATATTATATATAATGTATATATATCAGGCAATGAAGCTCTGATGGCGCAGTGGGTTAAAATACTGAGCTGCTGAACTTGTTGACTGAAAGGTTGCAGGTTCGAATCCACGGAGCAGCATGAGCTTCCGCTGTTAGCCCCAGCTTCTGCCAACCTAGCAGTTCAAAAACATGCAAATGTGAGTAGATCAATAGGTACCGCTCTGGCAGGAAGGTAACGGCACTCCATGCAGTCATGCCGGCCACATGACCTTGGAGATGTCTATGGGTAATGCCAGTTCTTCGGCTTAGAAATGGAGACAAGCACCAACCCCCAGAGTTGGACACGACTGGATTTAATATCAGCGGAAAACATTTACCTTTACCTTATATATCAGGCAGGGGCAAACTTTTTGACCAATATAAACTTAACAGTATTTCAGTGGAAGACCCCAGGGGCCATCCAGTCCAACCCCCTTCTACCATGCAGGAAAAGCGAGATCAAGGCACCCCCTAAGTGATGGAAGAGAAACAGGGTTTTGGAAGCAAGCAAGGAAAGGATCTGGGCAGCAAGAGAAGCGATAAAAAAAGGCTTTTGGAAGCAAGCAAGGTGAGGAAAAAGGCTTTTGGAAGTGAGGGAGGCAGGTTGAAAAGGCTTTTGGTGGCGACGGAGACAGGGGAGGAGCAGGAAAGAGGAAGGAAAGCTTGGAAGAAGAGGAGGAGGAGGAAAGCGCAGAGCCCCTCAATATGCTTCACGGAGCACCAAGGGCTCTACGGAGCATATTTTGAGAACCACTGAATTAGACTATTGTACAGATGACCACTAGCCAGAACACAATGCTGTCTAGGGATGATGGGGATGCAACTTACCTATAAGAGGCTTTGTTTGGTCAAGCTATGGTAGGCTGGATGGACAGATTCTGGTGGTAGTGACTGCCATGTAAGTGGAATGGTGAAATTACACTGGCTACAATGAGTGAAACAGAGTTTCCATATATCCCCCAAAACATGAAAAGAAGTAATTGCCACACAAATGATTAAAACCAGATTTTGGAAAGTTAACTTTCAAAAGTAGTTGTTTGGGTAACTTATTACAAAGCCCCACGTCCAAATAATTGGTTACTGTCAAATGTTTGAGAAGTTTAAAACAAATGCACTAGTGCATTGTTGCTTGTTTTGTTTCTTGATTTGTGCATGAGAGACAGGGAATGGCCTAAGTTTTTTTTAATCACCCCTAAAGAGCATATATTAGGCATTAAGCATTGCTTACTGCATGGAGTCAGGGTTAACAATGATAGAGCATTAAACTAAATCTGGGTTTGACAGTCCCTGTGTAATTTCGACTTCTTTACTGCTCACTGAGAATTAATTACTGTTTACCAGTCATTGCATTATTTATTATTTACTAAAAAATGGTGCAGGTAATTGCTATTTGCGAATGCTTTTCTTCAAAGCTTTAATTAAGACAAGTGTGGCTCTCTAAATATTGTCGGATTGAAACTTTCCAACATCGCTCACTCATCGGTTATGGGAGCTGGGGATGATGGGGGTTTCAGTTCAAAAGCATTTGGAGGGACACAGGTGACACATCTTACATTCAAAACATCCTTCTTCTTGATCTGTACGTGATAACTAGATGCTGCATAGAGAAATGAATCAATGTGCTAAGCTAAAAACATTAACTCGTGGGCTATTATTCCATTCCACATGTTGGCTATGCAAGAAATTGTAATCCCAGCCAGAGCTCAGGAAAGTTATATTTTTGGATGACAAATCTCCCAGACAGCATGGCTACAAGAGTTTCAGGTTGGATGCTGCTGGAAATTCAGTTCCCAGAATAATTTTCTCAAGCTTCTATACTCAATGAGTCAAGGCCAATTAAACAGTTTCTGTTAAAACCTGAAATACAGAATGGCACCTGGATCTACACTGCCCAATATCCCAGGATCTGGTCCCAGATGATCTACTTTGAACTGGATTATAGGAGTCTCCACTGCCAAATAATCTGGGATAATCAGATACTCTGGGGTCAGATCCTGGGATAAACAGCAGTGTAGATCCAGCCAGAGTTTTCCTCTTCCAGATGAAGTGTTGCTGAGCCATTCCTGAACTCAACCCATCCTTTACCCAGAGTTTTCTATTATCAATATGTTACAAAACCTGGAATATGGGCTATAGAGGGGCTCAGATAATCAGATACTTGGGATTTTTTTTGAGGGGGGCAAATCTTTGCTCATTGGTCTTATAAGCAGCTCCAGGACCATAAGGAAGAGCCTGCCCTATCAGCACCAGAAATAAGGAACACTTCTGGGTTTCCATTTGTCAATCATGCTCCATAATATCTTAAATGGAATTAATTAAATGAAGCTAGCAAAGATTAGGTGATGGAGGTCAGTGTTGCATTTGTGTCTGTTTTGTATTGTATTATTGCCCTATTCCCCGACCATCTGGTTCCAGAGCCAGGATTTAACTTTTTTCCTTCAGACCAGGAAGGAGGGGGTCAATTTAATATAATTGGGGGGGGGGGGGAGTTTCATAGCTGAGGGGCCACCACTGAAAAGGCCTTGTCTCTCATCCCCACCAGTCACACTTGCAAAGGGGATGGGACCGAGAGCGGGGCCTCTCTGGTGGATCTTCACGCTCTAGCTGGTTCATAGGGAAAAATACATTTGGATTGGTAAGTTGGGCCGGAGACATTTAGGGCTTTGTAGGCCAAAGCCAGTACTTTAAATTGTGTTCGGAAGCAAACTGGCAACCAGTGGAGCTGGTGTAACAGAGGGTTTGTTTGCTCCCTGTACGTCGCTTCAGTGAGCAACCTGGCTGCCGCCCATTGGACTACTTGGAACTTCCGAACAGTCTTCAAAGGCAATCCCATGTAGAGTGCATTACAGTAGTCTATTTGGGATGTAACAAGAGTGTAAAAAGATGTAACAAGATGTAAAAATACCACCTGAATATGCTTGAAGAATATGGCCTGATTATATGCTCCTCTTCTTCAGATACATTAAAATGTGCATTTGGGATTTAATTTGAGCTTCTCCAATTGAACTAAATCATTGGCTAATGAGCTAAGCACTTTAAGTGATTGATTTTTATATAAAATTCCTAAGGATTAAAAATCATTAATTGAATTGTGCTATATTTTCAACACAACACCGTACTTATTTACTTGGAAGTAAGCGCAATGGGATTCACCTCCAGATAATTATGCATAAAATTGCCGACACAACTCTTTTCTCCCTTCCAAACCCAATTCCCACATTTTGAATATAGCCTTAGGAGATTAGTCACCAATGGCTACCTCTCACAGGTATGTACTAGGAGAAGTCTGCTACCATTTACAACCATTGTCCCAAACTTTTTCCAGCATGAATCTGGCTGCTGGTGGTGCAGACATGACTCTCATCGTGTTTCATTCCATTGTGATGAAGGAAATGGTGGTTCACTCATCTACAGAAGTACTGAGGTAAGCCATCCACAAAGACATTGTATTACAAAAATGGCTCTTTGAGATAAGAATCAGAGCGAGTCAAAAATAAGTCATCCATTCTGCCTCCCCTCTCCTCAGTCCATTTTCTTGTTGCAACAGGAATTTGGAGGTGGTTGAAGGAATGCTGAAAGAGGTTTTCACCCATTAAGATCAAAGCTGCTGTTGTTCCACTGATGTGCCCTTTTATTCATAGCAGGAAGCATTCTCAGCATCTCAGCCCATTTTAAGGGATGGGGGCGGAAAGCAATTTTGTAGCCCTTTAGTGGCCATGGTGGTGTTAGTGGGTTAAACCCTTGTGCTGCTGAACCGCTGACCTGAAGGTTAGCAGTTTGAATCCATGGGATGAGATGAGCTCCCACTGTTTGCCCTAGTTCCTGCCAACCTAGCAGTTCAAAAACATGTAAATGTGAGTAGAACAATAGGTACCACTTTGGCAGGCAAAAAGACAGTCCAAGCACTCATGCCGGCCACATGACCTGGAGGCTCCTTGGCTTGGAAATGGAGCACCGCCCCCATCCCCGGAGCTAGAAATGAAAGGAGAAGCCTTTGCCTTTGTCTGTGTATTTGTGTCTCATTGTATTTCATTGTAACAGGACACTGAATGTTTGCCTGTGTCTGTTTCTATGCTGTAATCCACTCTGGGTCCTCTTGGGAAAACGGGTGGAATATAAATATTATTATTATTATTTTAATGACACAAAAACATAGTATGTCACAGCAAACGAGATCTATATGCTGAACTTCGTATCGCAAAATCACAAGTCAAACACTTCCCAAGCGTCTAGGACTGTGTGATGTATTTTCAAATGATGTCCGCAGATCCAAGTAAGGTGGCCTTTTGCAGTTGACAGATGGTAATTTTGTCGATGTTTATTGTTTCCAAATGCCGGCTGAGATCTTTTGGCACCCAGTGTGCCGATGACCACTGGGACCACCTGTGTTGGTTTATGCCAGAGCCTTTGCAGTTCAATTTTGAGGTCTTGATAACGGCCAAGTTTTTCCTGTTGTTTTTCCTCAATGCGACTTCCATCCGGTATGGCAACATCAATAAGGTGGTACCCCCGATGGGTGCCACTTTGTCGTAGCAGGGGGCTTAACTGCTCCAAGGATGCTGAGAGCTGTGCTCACGGTAGTGTAACTACCAGCAGGTCCAACCAAGCCAGAGAGGTCTCAGCTGAGGAATGGAACCAAGAGCACCTAACCCATTCGCACTATGGAGAAGCAAACCAAAATGAAGTCTATACTGGCTTGGTCGATGCCCAGGATAAAAAGAACCACGGTGGATGCTGCTGATTCTGGACATCCATCGATAAATGGGTTACAGAATCAAAATACAAATGAACAATCACAGAAGCAGCAGAAATATACAATGCCAGAAAACCGCAGCATAATAATAATAATAATAATAATAATAATAATAATAATAGTGTTACATGGTGAAATCTTAGGCCCCATCTACCCTGTCAAAGATGAAGTACTTTGGTCACATAATGAGAAGACAGGAAAGCTTGGAGAAAATAATGATGCTGGGAAAATGGAAGGAAAAGGGAAGAGGGGCCGACCAAGGGTAAGATAGGTGGGCGTTATCCTTGAAGTGCCTGGCTTGACCTTGAAGGAGCTGTGGGTGGCCATGGCCAACAGGGAGCTCTGGCATGGGGTGGTCCATGAGGTCACAAAGACTTGGAAACAACTGAACCCTGCCCTCATAATACAGATTGAACTGCATTATATGGTCAGTGTATTGAGTGATTTCAGCTTTGCAAAAACCGTGGGCTTGAAAGCCTCGCATGTCAAGCTCCCCAAAGACACAGGAAAGATGATGGCAAAGGTGTTTATTCACCTTGGCCAAAGTGGATGTTAGCTCCAAAACTGACATAGCTCAATGCAAGCATACAAAAATATTTATAGGACTCTAACAGCATTTTGAAACAAATGACTTTGCCGTTCTAGTTGCTGATTGGTCCAGATCACAGCCAGCTAGGATCCACTCCCTGATAGTTGCAGGAGCACCTCTGTCGTCACTGCTGGTTGGCTCCAGGCATGGTGCGAAATTTAATAAATTGTCATTTCTCAGGTTGAAATATTGTGATTGTTGTTTGTTTCACATCTCATGGAGTGTGCAGAGGAGAAAATGTGGGTAGGTTTGAGGTAATGGGTGCTAATGGTGGTAGTTTCCCCCGCCTGAGTGAGGACAATGGCTCATGCTGGTGAAACTATGGGTAGCAATGGATAGAAATGGGTGTTAGCCAGCCAGAAGAAGGACAGAATTGAGGCATTGGGCAACTTCCATGACCTTTGGTTTGGCTGCATTCATAAGGGGAGTATGTTTGCAATCGGGCAGTGGGATTTTCCTGTATTCTTCCCTGGAGAAGAATGCTTTTGAAACTTGTGTGTCCAGGCTAAAAGTTATCTGTAGAGCTTAGCTCAAATTAGGTTTCCGGGTGAAACATCGCCTTGGACTTGGCTATCAAGATCTTTCCAAGTGAACATGACAGCGGGTAGCAATAGGATTCAGTCCCATCCCTTGAGTAGTATCAGAAATGAAAAAAAAAATGTGTCATATACATTGGCATGAATTGGGTCAGTTGCAAAAGGGTTCCTTCTGGAGCATATAAAATATGGGTAAAGTGTCAGAAAATGTGGGTGCGTAAGAACACAATAAACTCTGATCTGATTATGTGTCATTACTCCTCCTTTTCCAAAAAAGAATTGATCCTAGAACCCAGTAGTCCTTAATTGCCATGATACTTGACTGTGTTCAGACTGTCGATGTGAACCAAAATAACTAGGGAATACTCCACTATGGTCCACAATTCCTCCCTAGGGCAATCTTTACTTTTTTTTGCAATTTCTCAAGTTTCCATGTAAAATTTAAAACTAAACTAAAGAGCTTGGAGGTGTTATTTTTCTGTCCACAAATCACCAGAATTTCCTAAGCAGTGATTCTATTGGCAGCAAGATCGTAGGCATTGTTCTCCAAAAAAGTACCCTTCCCAAGCTTGGCTTCAGTCACATATTGTGCAGATTCAAATGTAGAGGTACTGCTATTACCTTCCCTTGCCAGGAAATGAAGGCTTTGTTTGTCGTTTTTGGCCAGCCAAGCCACACACCTGGGTAAATTGGGTATAATCCGGATGCCTTTGTGGCACAAAAATCTTAATTGCCTCATTCAATCATTGCTGAGCTCCTTCACAAGAACTGCTGTTCAAGTTTTTACAAGGGCAAACTAAATGCATCAACTTTGGCACAGCAACTTTGGTCATAAGAAAGATCACACTTGATCCAAAATTCCAAACGTGTTGAGCCAAATGAGGTAGAAGTCCACTGTTCGTCTAAAGACTAAGATTAATTGGTCCATAGTCATCATGCCATGGAACCAGAAATATAATAGCTCCCCACATTTGTGAGGGTTAGGGAGGGGTATACAGTCTTTTGATAAAATGGAAAAATTGTGAATATAAATAAAATTTGCATTGTTTAAAAAATCTGAGAGAATAGTTTTCTAGATGTTTCTTGGTCTTGCAGCAGGAATTAGATCAGTGGTTCTCAGCTTTGGGGTTCCAGGTGTTTTGGTACACAACTCCCAGAAATCCCAGCCGGTTTAACAACTGTTGGGACTTCTGGGAGTTGAAGGCCAAAACATCTGGGAACCCACAGATGTTTTGTTTAGGTGGAAGTTGACCATAGAATCACACTGGAGGACCTAAAAATGCCTATAGAGGACATATACCTATAAATAACATATATATAACAGAGCATCAGCAGTAATATGCATTTACAGTAATCTGCAAATGATCAAATCCAAAAATGTGGAGGAACAAGGGCACAAGTCTCCAATTATTTCCTGTGTGTTGATTTACAGTGAGGTGTGGAGTTGCTTCCCCTTAGCGTGATCCCATCAGCTTGAAGGTCAGAGTGGGTCATCTTGACTTGGGTCTGAATTCTAAGATAACTAAGCAGAGGGGAAAGCATCAGTGCCAAAGATCAATAGGTGTGGACAAATGCCATTCTTCTCTGTTTATGTGTTTCCCCTCCAAACACATAAATGTAGGTCAGTGACATGCGTGTCAACACAAAGATAAGGCCAAGCATATCTTCATAGACTGACTTGCACAAGTCAAAGCTATGCACATTTACTAGAAGTAAGTCAAAGACAATTGGTATCTCCCATGTCAGCAAGATGCAATGAGTCTTGTCTTGGTACAACATTTAGTACAATATTTAAGGAATATTTCCAAGTCATTGAACACTATCTCCTAATAGGTTCAGAATCTTGCACGATTCCTTTAAAATTTGGAGGGTTTTTTTTCTTCGTGCAAGTTGCTTCTGGTGTGAGAGAATTGGCCATCTGCAAGTATGTTGCCCAGGGAATGCCCAGATGATTGATGTTTTACCATCCTGTGAGAGGTTTCTCTCATGTCCCTGCATGAGAAGCTAGAGCTCGGTAGATGGGGGCTTACGTCACTCCCCGGATTCGAACCTCCAACCTGTCATTCGACCAGTCCTGTCAGCACAAGAGTTTAACCCATTGTACTACTAGGGGCTCCTAAATTTGGATTAAAACACAAAATAGATCCTCCACCTCACTTGTATACTAGCTGTTCGGTGCTGCAAGAAGATGCCCTTTAAAGATGGCCAAAGTGGCCCTCCAGATGTTAGTGCACTCCTAGCAATCCGTACTCTTGGCCATGTTGGCTAGGTTCAGCAACATCTAGAAGAGCATATTTGGGTTAAACAACTTCTGAACTCAATTTTGAAGGTAAATTTGAATTGCTTCTTGAACCAGTATGGGAAAAAATGCAGCTCTCTATAGCAGACTCATCCAACCTGCAGTCCACAGGACGGCTATGAATGTAGCCAAACACAAAATTGTAAACTTACTTAAAATGTTAAGAGAATTTTTGGTAACTTGATTGCGTGGTTTTCAAGCACAAGCTTTGTAGACAACAAAGGAATTGAATGGAAGAGGGTATTATCTTCACAAAGACTGGAGAATTACATTATGTAACACAATCTTTGTTCCTGGGTTATAAATGTCATTTCCCGATTGGTTCTATCATAAAAGCACAGAAAAGGTTTACTAAACTATTTTTGTAGGACACCCTGCAGAACATTTTGCTATAGTTTTTCAATGAATATCTCATCGAATCTCACCCAATTCAGCTAGTTTGTGGGAGCCACAAAAACAAAGTTTCTGGAGGATAACAGTGACTTTCAAAGTAAGTACTGCACAATCAAACTGAAAATAACACTTTCAAACCAGGCACAGATTTTTTTTTCAGATTTTGTTACATAGTGTTATTCATAATTTGTGTCATAATTACAACCAGTTCAGCCAGAAGAAACAAAACCTGTTAAACATTAACAAATAAAATAAAGAGCAAGAGGACTCTGTTGCAATCTTGCATGGAATGATTTGTGAAAAACAATTCAAGTGTGTAACTGTGTATTCTATACTAGGCATAGCATCGCTATGCGCTGTACACTCTCACTATTAGTAAACAAGTGTGGCTTCAGTTTTATGATGGTGTGTGGCCCAAGACAATTCTTCTTGGTTGTTGTGAGCTTTCTGGGCTGTATGTCCATGTTCCAGAAGCCTTCTCTCCTGACGTTTCACCTGCATCTATGACAGGCACCCTCAGAGGTTGTGAGGTCTGTTGGAAAGTAGGCAAGTGGAGTTTATATATCTGTGAAATGTCCAGGGTGGGAGAAAGAACTCTTGTCTGTTTGAAGTAGGTGTGAAGGTTTCAATTGGCCACCTTGACTAGCATTTCTTCTTCTTCCAATGTGGCCCATAGAAGCCAAAATATTGGACACCCCTGCGCTAGATGATGGCGTCCAATTCCCAGCCTTCCTGAGCATTGGCTATGCTAAATAGAGTTGTTGGGAGTTGCAGTCCAACAACATCTGGAAGCCCCATAATTTTCATCCCTGATCCAGACAGAATGCTTTCACACAAAATTCTGCTGTTACTTCCAACCAGAGTAGACCTACTGAACATACCTATCATTTCAACCAAACTTAGGCCCCATCTACACTGCCATATAAAACCCATATAAAAACCAGATTATCTGCTTTGAACTGTATTACATGGCAGTGTAGTCTCATATAATCCAGTTCCAAGCAGATAATGAAGAAGGGGTCTAGGGCAGGGGTCCTCAAACATTTTAAACAGAGGGCCAGGTCACAGTCCCTCAAACTGTTGGAGGGCCGGATTAAAATTTGAAAAAAAAATGAATGAATTCCTTTGCACACTACACATATCTTATTTGTAGTACCTAAAACACTGAAAAACAATACAATAGTTAAAATGAAGAACAATTTTAACAAATATAAACTTATTAGTATTTCAATGGGAAGTGTAGGTCTGCTTTTGGCTGATGAGATAGAATTGTTGTTGTTGTTGTTGTTGTTGTTGTTGTTGTTGTGTGCTTTCAAGTCATTTCAGACTCAGGTTGACCCTGAGCGAGGGCCGGGTAACTGACCTTGGAGGGTGGTATCCGGCCCTCGGGCCTTAGTTTGGGGACCCCTGGTCTAGGGCAACTATTGACTTTTCAGGTTCCCATTGACTCTATGAGTCTGCTCTGGATGGACTGCGAACTTGATTTAGACTTTAATACTACCACTGTATATGGAAGGGTTAAAGAAAGATGATGTTCTTGTCTATGGTGGGGTGGGGGATAAAACCCTATAATTAAGTTTGGGCAATTGTCCAGTCAAGGCTCTGTTTGGAAACCCTTTAAAATCCTGGAATTTCAGGTCTTCTTGTTAATCCCTGTTGCGTGCTTCATAGTTCAGCAGCACTTAGCTCAGCTCTGACACAGGAGTGACAAATTGCACATTTGATTGGTAGCAAGTAACAAAATTGGCATAGGTTCTTGCATCCCCAGGCCTTGAAGGCTGCCTTCAAGGCAAATGAAGTGTGAGAAGGGATGCAAATCAGCCAGAAAGGTACCAGGCACAGGCAGTGGCAGACAGGTTGCTTCACACCTTAGGAATGCAAAGGTTTGCACAAGTTAAGGGGGGATTTCATTACTGGGAAACTGTCAAGGAATAATATCTTGAAAATAGGCAGATCTCTGTGTTTGCCTTTCAGATTTCAAATACACCCTGTTTCTTCTGCTGTCTGGAAGCCTTAAGGATTAAAGCCTCCCACAAAGTCCAGGCCTCTGACATGTATATAGAGAGTTCTGCTCTGCTATAGTATTAAAAATATATCCCAGTCAAAATCTACAATCCTTCTGTGAGCAAGTGCATTGTATTAAATAACCAGATTCCACTAGCAGAATAAATATAGATGGGTTTTGTTTTTCAGAACTGAAAACATTAAGAGGAATGCATAGATATTCTGCTCTATGGTTGAGATTCTGGACCAGGAGATACTGGACTTTATTCCATGCTGACTTTGAATCCACTGAAGGTACTATGTATGACGGAGCCATTTTCATGACGCAGGGGGACTTCCTGTCAGCACCCATCATGCTTCGTTTGGGAAATATCTGAAAGAGTCCAAAATAAGGTGTGTGTGGGGCAGGTGGGGGGAGAGAATAAAGTCATAGGTCATCTTCTAGATACAGAAACTAAGATATAACTGGGGAAACACCAAAAATGCCAACAGGATGGGATCTGTCAAATTTGCTTGTATTGAATTGCTTCAGTGATGTGGAGTAAGGGGCATTTCTGTCTTCTGCAATGTAGAGTACTGAGATTGAGAGTAAAGCCTAGTACAGTAGAGTCTCGCTTATCCAACATAAACAGGCTGGCAGAACGTTGGATAAGTGAAAATGTTGGATAATAAGGAGGGATTAAGGAAAAGCCTATTAACCCTGGAGTGCCGCAGGGTTCCGTCCTGGGCCCGGTCCTGTTCAACATCTTTATTAATGACTTAGATGAAGGGCTAGAAGGCATGATCATCAAGTTTGCAGACGACACCAAATTGGGAGGGATAGCCAATAGTCCAGAGGACAGGAGCAGAATTCAAAACGATCTTGACAGATTAGAGAGATGGGCCAAAACTAACAAAATGAAGTTCAACAGCGACAAATGCAAGATACTCCACTTTGGCAGAAAAAACGAAATGCAAAGATACAGAATGGGTGACGCCTGGCTCGAGAGCAGTACGTGTGAAAAAGATCTTGGAGTCCTCGTGGACAACAAGTTAAACATGAGCCAACAATGTGACGTGGCGGCAAAAAAAGCCAATGGGATTTTGGCCTGCATCAATAGGAGCATAGTGTCTAGATCTAAGGAAGTAATGCTACCCCTCTATTCTGCTTTGGTTAGACCACACCTGGAATATTGTGTCCAATTCTGGGCGCCACAATTCAAGAGAGATATTGACAAGCTGGAATGTGTCCAGAGGAGGGCGACTAAAATGATCAAGGGTCTGGAGAACAAGCCCTATGAGGAGCGGCTTAGGGAACTGGGCATGTTTAGCCTGAAGAAGAGAAGGCTGAGAGGAGATATGATAGCCATGTATAAATATGTGAGAGGAAGCCACAGGGAGGAGGGAGCAAGCTTGTTTTCTGCTTCCTTGGAGACTAGGACGCGGAACAATGGCTTCAAACTACAAGAGAGGAGATTCCATCTGAACATTAGGAAGAACTTCCTGACTGTGAGAGCCGTTCAGTAGTGGAACTCTCTGCCCCGGAGTGTGGTGGAGGCTCCTTCTTTGGAAGCTTTTAAACAGAGGCTGGATGGCCATTTGTCAGGGGTGATTTGAATGCAATATTCCTGCTTCTTGGCAGGGGGTTGGACTGGATGGCCCATGAGGTCTCTTCCAACTTTTTAATTCTATGATTCTATGATTCTATGATTCTATGAAATGTCAAATTACATTATGATTTTAAAAATTAAGTATCAAAACATCATGTTTTACAACAAATCAACAGAAAAAGCAGTTCAATATGCGATATCGTTATGTAGCAATTACTGTATTTACAAATTTAGCACCAAAATATGTATTGAAACAGTTGTGGATCCTGGTGGGAGGCAGACTGCGTTGGATAATACAGAACGTTGAATGAACGTAGATTGGATAAGCAAGACTGTACTGTATCTCCAAAGTGGTGTCTCTAAGGGCTCTTCCACACAGCCATATAACCCAGAATATCAAGTCAGAAAATCCCACAATATCTGCTTTGAACTAGGTTATCCGAGTCCATGCTGCCATATATTCCAGTTCAAAGCAGATAATGTGCGATTTTATTTAGCTGTGTGGAAAGAGCCTAAGAGCAGTGTCTCAGGTCTTCTCTAGAGCAGCAAGATTGGAGGGAGGGCAAAGCCTGGTATGCCCAGCGTTTTTTCCCCCTTGTGTGATAAATCTAAAAATTGATAATTTCAGGGGAAAAGGCAAGAAATAACGGCATGTGATAAAGAATGATAAATGGAATTATGTGCTTTGTATTGCTACAGGACTAAACTCCATGGTAACAAGACGTTCCTGCATCCCATATGAGATAAAGTCCATATTGCAAAGTTAGAAACCCTTCAGCCTCCTTAACTCATCTTTTAATTACTTTGCCTGCTCAATATGGCCATTTACTCATTTGTGGAGAACATAGTGTGGGGCTATAGAACATAATCCAGTTTTGTTTCTATAGCTGATGCAAATCTCCAAGCATCTCCCAGGAGAAGGCTTGTGGGTGGAACAAGTGCATATAATAGCTAACCCAAGTGCCTTTGTTTAAAAACTGCAGGCTACAATGAGTAGTTGTGAGTAAATCAAGTTATGCAGAAGAGACTCCACCCTGCTGCTTAAAATGGCAGGCTCGAACTTTTCCACACTATCTACCTGTCCCTATTTGGTAGGGACAGTCCCAATTAATCCTTTGTCATCCCACTTTTCCATCAGCTTTTAAAATGCCCCAACTTCTTGTTTCTCTTTTAATATCTTGCCTGCCTTACTTCAGTTACTTCATTTACTTCACGGGGCCGCAGTGATGCAGCAGGCTAAACCGCTAAGTTGCAGAACTTGCTGACTGGAAGGTTGACAGTTCGAATCTGTAGATGGGGTGAGCTCCTGTTGTTAGCCTCAGTTTTTGCCAACCCAGCAGTTCAAAAACATGCAAATGTGAGTAGATCAACTTCTGTGGGGAGGTAGCGGTGCTCCATGCAATCATGCCGGCCACATAACCTAGGAGACATCTACGGACAATGCCAGCTCTTCAGCTTAGAAATGGGGATGAGTACCACCACCCCCACCCCCAGAGTCAGACTTGACTAGATTTAATGTCAACGGGAAACTTTTACCTTTATTGACTTCAATTGCTGCAAACGGAATAGTGAAAAGGCAACTTGCATTCAATTATTCAGCAGAAGAGAGTGGATTAGCAAGAACAAACTGCTACATCCTTCTACACAGGGCCTAAAATGTGAAAGTTATTGAGGTGGAAGGGGGGGGGTGCTAAATGACGCTAGCATTAAATCCATGGTTTTTTGTATCAGGAAGTGCGAGTCACTTCTGGTGTGAGAGAATTGGCTGTCTGCAAGGATGCTGCCCAGGAGACACTCGGATGTTTGATGTTTCACTATCCTGTAGAAGGCTTCTCTCATGTGCCCACATGAGAAGCTAGAGCTGAGACAGGAGCTCACCCTGCTCCCCGGATTTGAACTGCCAACATGTCAATCAGCAGTCCTGCCGGCACAAGGGTTTAACCCATTGTGCCACTGGAGGCCACACTGATTCATATTAACTGATGAAATCACATGTTAAAAAAGTTGGTTTATATCCCGATTTACACTGAAAATGCACATATTCGCATCACTGTATATTCCTGCACTCGTGAAAAACATGCGACTTTATAGTGCTTGCTGTTGTATACTGCTCCAGCACATGTGCACATTTTAAAATCCTGAAACAGCTGGAAAAGGAATGTAAACACATGGAGGTAAGGACAGCCATGTAGTAAGGACTCCCTTAGTAGAGGGGAAAAGTTCCTCCAAGAACTTTGCTCTCTTGTTGTTTTCCCTTTGTTCTCATTTCATCTGCATTGGTGAAAGGAAAGGAAATGTCATTTGATCAGTGGGCAATATCATGGCATAGGGAAATGAGTCCATAGGTAAACGTGACTCTAGAGATCACAATTGGGAACATGAAGAGACACTTGACTTAATTTCTTTTTGTGCGGAGGAGATGGTGCATTCACAGTGGAAAGGTTAACATAGAAATTATGACATTGTCCAGAATCTGTTATAGCAGGCAAGGGCAAAGAGGCACGATGAGACAGCAGAGATGTGCAGAACAAAAATAAAATTGCTGCGCAAAAGATACAGATAAGTTTGTGACCACTGTGCCTGCAGTGGAGCTGGAGTCATTAATATGTCATATTTTAATGAAGTGGATAAGGTGTTAAGGGGTGATGCAACTATACATCCCAAGTGTGTGGCATGGAGTGCAACCAAAGACAGAATTCTTGTGTCACAACCATCAATAAGCCAGTAGCAGCCCTATATTTGAGGTATTGAAAGTTTGGCTTTTAATCAGTTGTATATAAAAACCAGAAAAATTAAAACTGAATTGTGTGGATGGAAAATATTATTATTATTATTAATATTACATATATGTATTTGTATTTTGTACTAAGCACCCACCCAAAATTTTTAAATGATGTGAAATGACATTAACTAATAAGATTGGGATGGACTATATTTTAAAATATGGATTGGTTATATGGAATTATATAAATTTGATGTACCGCTAAAAAAGAGAGAAAGCATGATAATGATAAATTAATATAAATATTAACAGACTAACAATTTAAATGAAAATTGTAGAGTTTTCTAATAATAATTTAAGAAAAGAATTAAGTAAAATAATCTGCTATGAAAAATCAAACTCAATTTCCATTGTTGAAGAACTGGAAAAGAAGATATGAATATAATGAAATAATGTGAGAAGACACAAAAAGATACAACGAATGGGCTTAAAATGAAAACTGTTAGAATCTCCAATATTGTATGAAATGTGTGTTAAAGAAATAGAGAAGAAGATTTAGTTGTAGTGATGATAATTTTGTAAAATAACTTCCCATACGCCAACAACCCTCACCCTCTTTGTTTTCTCCTTGCAACATATGAGATATTTGTAAAGATGCAAATAAGCCAGCAGCAGCCAGATGATACACTTGAGCAATGCTCCCAGGACCTCTTCCAGACATCACGAGGTAAGAGCAAATTGGCAAGGGGAGATAATGGCATGGAAGAGAACTTGAAACTCACATCCTTTGTTTAATCTCTGTTCTGTGTATTTTGATATGTATTTCATCAAATCAAAGTCAAAATATATTTTAATATGTATATTTGTGGAATTTTTATAATATTTATTTGTTTTAATTATTCTGTAAACTGTCTTGAGCCACGAGGAGAGGCAGGTAAGACTAATAATAATAATAATAATAATAATAATAATAATAATGATAATAATAATAATTCGACCTTGGCCTACACTTAAACACAATTGGTGCTGACAAAATTACCATCTGCCAGCTACAGAAGGCCACCTTACTGGGAAATGCATGCATTATTCGCCGATACATCACACAGTCCTAGACACTTGGGAAGTATCCGACGTGTGATCCAATACAACAGCCAGCAGAGTGATCTTGTCTGCTGTGGACTCATCTTGTTGTGTTTCAAATAATAACAATAACAATAACAATAATAATAATAATAACACCCCCCCCCCCCACTGGGTGGCACCTTGTCGTGGTGGTGGTGGTGGTGGGGCTTAACTGCTTCTATGATGTTCAGAGCTGTGCTGGCAGTAGTGCAAATTACCAATAGGTTTAACCAAGCAAGAGTACTCTCAACTGAGAAGCAGAACTAAATGCACCCAACCTCTTTAAATATGGTGAAACAAACTCTAAAGAAGTCTTTATTGGCTTGGTCATCACTCAGGATAATAAGGACCGTGGCGAGTGCTTCTCCTGGGCACCCATCGAGAAGTCGGCTACAGGAAGGAACCAGGACCCATTGCTGAGCAACCAGAGCATGGGCCTGTATGGCAACTGGAAGCAAAACAACTACAGAAGCAGCAGAAATTTTCAATGTCACAGAATCCAACTGTCATGGATCATCAATGCTGCAATTGCAGGTAACAGCAGAATTGATGAGAAGCAACTGGAAAAGCTGACGCGATATGAGGATAATGAGGATCAAACTGCAAAGACTCTGGCACAAGCCAGTAAAGGTGGCCCCAGTGGTGATTGGCACATTGAGTGTAGTGCGTAAAGACTTTGGCCAACACTTGAAAACAATCGGCGCTGATAAAATTACCATCTGTCAGCTGATCTGCCCGCATTATTCGCTAGACAATTGAGAAGTGTTGTATGTGTGATTCAATACAACAGCCAGGATAGTAATCTTATTTGCTGTGTACTAATCTTGTTGTGTATCTAACAACAGCAACAACAATCCGTCAGCTGCAAATGGCCAATCTTATTACGTATCAAATAACAACAACAACCACAACAACAATAACTAGCTTGGCTACCGGGCTATTTGAAAAAAATATCATTTTTAATTTAATGATTGGTCCCGTTAAGAAAATGCATAACATTGCGGGTGGACAACAATTCACATTATGCCAGGTTAACCCCCTCAAGCTCAGTGAATACTTAAAGTTGATTATGTTTGGTATGTGTGCCAAGTTTGCTGCTGATGTGTTGGTGGGGTTCAGTGTGCTTTCTGGCTGCAGGGTGAACTACAACTCCCAACCTGGTGGGTCAGTCCCCCCAATCCCCTCCAGTATGTTCATGGGGATTCTCTTTGCCAAGTTTGTTCATCTCTGATGTAGATGAACTACAATTACCAGAAATCAAAGTCATCAGCTCATATATAACAGAATTCCTCAACTCACGCCATTGTACTTGCAACCGCTCCATTCCAGCTCTATATCAATGAAGCACAATTTGTGATCTGTAGTTCCCTATAGCAAGATGGAATGCATGTTTTTTTTTAATTTATGAATTGAGTGCCCTGCCTGAAAGGAGACACAACCATGAAGTGACATCCATCGACAGCCCCTACTACCTGTGGAAAGCCCAGTTCTGCAAATCCTGCCATAACCTACAAAAAGAATGAAACAGGTTCATGCAGTATAGATCTGCTACAGGCTAAGATTGTGAACTAGCATAATGAAGGGTAATTTAAGTTAACAAGTCATACAAGGTGTTTTCATATCCCTTCTGCCACATACACATCAGTGCTGCCATGGATGGCACAAGTTCAAGATACCTGTTTCACCTGCGATGCATATATACAATGAAAATTGCCATATTTACCACCCGGGCATTGCCTAGATAGATGGTGTGTTTCAACAGTATCATCTCCATAGCCAGGACACAACTGATGAAGGTTTCTCCCACAGTCACCCTTTGAACACAAATTCTTGATCTGCAAGGCAATATGAACATCTGTTAGTGAGCATCCAGATGGTTATAGCTACTCTCTTTTCTGCAGAAATGGCTCTCCTCATGTGTATATCTCTTCTTGAAACCTCTGGTTCAATTGCTGTTACAACCGTTAAAGATGGGACTTGGCATTCTGAAGTGGTGGATCCACTGCTCACCTTCCCACATATTGAGAACAAAGCGTTCCCACCAATCTATCTGTTTGGGGAGACGCACTAACATTGTTCCAACTATGAATTGTCATACAGCTGGCAAGGGCATGGATGGTGCCCATTGATCTAGCTGCTGCCTGGAAAATGGGACCATAATCAATAAAGTCCATTTCCACAATCATATCCTCTGGATTATGCATGCATACTCTACTTCTCCATTGTAGTTGAATACTTCTGTGGGTAGATCTCATTCTGCCTGCAAACCTATGACTGTTCTGAAACAGTATCAGTGCAAGAAGGAATTCTCTGGGCACATCTCATGGCTGGGCTCAGCAGTCAGAAAAAAGTAATTTGTAAGCAACTGATATCCAGATTTCGTTTCTCCTTCCAATTCTGCTACTGTGTATCTTCGTTCTGCTGCTAACCAATGAGGCCAGCTGTGAAAGGGGGCATTTCCCCACATTCCTTTCAAGTGCGCACATACACATGAGCAAACGTATAGGAAAAAAAGACAAAAAGAGCAAGAACTCCTAGACTTAAAATTGGTGCCAACATTAGGAAACACATCAATCTATCATTAATACAAAAACCTGGCACTTATGACACTCTGTGTTTACAGACAGCCAATGGAGCTGGCTGTGGAAGGGGGCACTCCCCCACATTCCTTTAAAGTGAGCACATACACATGACCGAACGTATATATTAAAAAAGAGAATCCCTACACTCAAAATTTGTGGCAACATTAGGAAACATATCCATCTTTATTAGGTGTTGTGCCATTAATATGAAAACCTGGCACTTATAATACTCTGTGTTCTGCTAACAGCCAATGGTGCCAGCTGTGGAAGGGGGCACTCTGCTCACATTTTTAGTACTGCATTTATATGCACCAACAAACCATAGAAAAGGGAAACCCATTCATTATTATGCACACAATTGCATCAGTGAAGATTACCTTTTTTTAAGTGCCGGAATTTCTGGTGGATGTCTCATGTCTATCTTGCAGACTTGTAAAACCCGGTTTGAAGCAATGTGTGAGGATGGCAGGGGACCAAATCTCAGAATTCACAGGTCTGTGTGTGGACTTGCTCTCAAGTCTTGGGATTTTTTACTCTCCATTTTAAATGCGGATTTTGGTGCTGTCTGGAAGTGCCCATAGTTTGGGTATTTTTCCTCAATGACAAAATTTGCTGTCTTGACCACACTGTAGCTTGGCAATATAGTTTTTTGTCGGTGAATGTTGAAAGATAAGCTTTTCTTACAGATTGTCTCTTCTGCAGCCTTCACATGGAGCTGATTTGCTTGCTAGAAAGAAAGTGACAATTGGCACCTAGAATGATCTCTTAATGTGCTTTGATTTTTCCTATATGCTGAATTATCCTCTTTAAAAAGGGTTCTAGCCTACTTCTTCAAGGAATCAAGGACCCGTATATACTCCATAAGTAATGCTGACCCAAATATAAGCTGAGACACCTAATTCTTCCACAAAAAACCCTGGGAAAAGTATTGATTTGAGTATAAGCTGAGGGTGGGAAATGCAGCAGCTACTGGTAAATTTCAAAATAAAAATAGATGCCAATAAAATTACATTAATCGAGGCAATAAAATGATAAATAATAATAGAGTAAAATAATGGGAAAGTAATAATAACTGTAATAATAGAGTAAAATAATAAATGTAATAAATAGAGTAAAATAATATATATAATAATAATAATAAGAGTAAAATAATAAATGTAACAATAACAATAATAAATAGAGTAAACTAATAACTGTAACAATAAATATAGTAAAATAATAAATGTAATAATAATAATAATAATAATAATAATAGCAGAGTAGAATAATAAATAACCTTCACTCAAGTATAAGCTGAGGGGGGCCTTTTCAGCCTTAAAAAAGGGTCAAAAACTCGGCTTATACTCGAGTATATACGGCAAATCTGTTTCTAGTTACCTAACTAAATTACCAAAGAAGTTGCATTATTTTTGTGATAGATCTCATAGAAGTGAAAACTCATAGAAAACTGCAGCGCTCCCTTGATGCTTTTTAACTCCAACATCCATCATTCCCAGCCAACAGTCCAAGATTATGGGCGCTGTAGCCCAGCACAATCTGGGAAATTATAGGCTTTTCACCTCTGGTATACAATACAATAATGAAATAAGTTCTGCTTTTCAAGAGCATTCTTGATACTTTGGCCTATAGGCAGAGGCGGCCCTAGGTAATTTTCAACGGTAAGCAAACAGTATTTTGGCGCCCCCCCACCCCAACTTTTGGCGCCCCTCCCCCAACTAATCATTGATATATATTTTCTGTTTGTCGTGGGAGTTCTGTGTGCCATATTTGGTTCAATTCCATTATTGGTGGAGTTCAGAATGCTCTTTGATTGTAGGTGAAGTATGCATCTCAATAACTACAACTTGCATATGTCAAGGTCTATTTTCCCCCAAGAGCGCCTCAAGAGCACCCCAAGAATAAACTATACTGCAAATGCTTACTTTGCGTAATGGGTTGAGCCGCCCCTGCCTATAGGACAAACCAAATCCATTTTCTGGTGACACATACCTTGACAAAACAGCTGAGTACTTGTTTCAGCCCTCAAAGGACCAATAGATAAAGACAGGTACAGGATGTACACTATTTTGGTCCCAGATATTTTCAGGACATTTTGAGCAGACCCGTCTAGAGATTGGAATGCAGATTTGAAACTATGACAATCTTGCAGCTGAACTATAAGGCAATTTGCTTTGCTAAAACCTGCCCCAAGACAACTCATGGTTACATTATCCTGGGGATATCATTTACTGGCTGCATGTGAATCACATAGCTCTGAGATCTCGATCTTCTCCTACTCAACATATAAAGTCTATCTGTTGGGATTTTGTTCGAGAAACCCGTGAATACCAAAATCTGTGGATGTTCAAGTCCCATTATAGAAAACGGTGTTGTAAAATGGTGTCCCTTATATGCAATTGCAAATTTAAGGATATATTTGGGGATTATTATTTTTTTTGCAGGGGGAGTGGTAATATCTTTAAGTCATGGAAGGTTGAATTCATGGATACAGAATCTCTGGATATGGAAGGCCGACTGTAATTTATTTTCCTTAGAAACAAAACAAAAATGGAAGGCAGCCACTCAATATGCAGGCAAATTGTGTTAATTTCTGTTATTGTTGTTCATTGCAGTCTTGTTGGTTGTCCAAGGCACCCTGTCATCAACAGCAGTGCTCAAGTTTGGATAAACTGGGGCTTAATTTCCATCAGTAAATTTGGATAGCTTTCCAGGAGCTGTTCAAGGTTCTCATGCTACTTTTGTTTCTGCGCCTTGGAGATCCCCTTTAGACTTGGAGGCCCCTTTCACACTAGACAATGATAGCACTATGATTCCACTTGAATTGCCATTGCTGGACAGTATGTAATTTGGGATTTGTAGTTTTGGAAGACACTAGAGCTCTTTGATTGACAATTAAAAAATGCTTCTTCCTAAGTCTCAAATCCTAGGATTCTACAGGCGGTAGCCATGAATGTTAACATGGAATCATAGTGTCATTACTATACAATGTGAAAGGGCCTTTGGGAGGAGAGATAAATAGGCCCTATGCTAATCATAATGAATAATTCCACACTGCACAACTGTAACAGTGTAATGCTACTCGGCTTCATTGTGGGATTTGTAGTCTGGTGAGGAATGCACATGTCTGTAGTTCAGTTCCCTCAACTACAGTGCTGGAACTCTCTGGCTCAGGATTCTGACTTCCTCACTAAAATACAACTCCCAGGACTGTATTGAATGGCTCAATTGCAGCTAAAATGGAAACAAAAAAGTTTCAGTTGTGTAGTTTGTGGGTTGTATCTACAAAGTGGTGTGTTTGGTAGAGCTTTAACTGCCATAGCTCTATGCTGTGGAATCATGGGAGTGTCAGTTTTACAAGGTCTTTAGCCAAAGTGCTGATGCCTCAGCAAACTACAGCTCCCAAAATTGCACAGCATTGAGCCATGAAAGTTAACATGGCATCAAATAACATTAGCTCTAGCAAAATTACTGTTTGAAAATCAAAAATAAAAACAAATTCAGCATAAACGATTTTTCTTAATATAATGATGTTCTTTTTGTGTTGTTATTGTTTATTTCATTTTTGAGTTGTTTATATGTCTATTATCATGTACTTTGTTAGTTTTATATTGTTGTGAGCCACTCCGAGTCCCTTTGGGGAGAGGGGACAGAATACAAATCAATTTTTATTATTATTACGATTACTATTATTAATAATAATAATTTTACAGTGTAGATGCACCCTTTGGTATACCCTGACTTAGGCCCCTTCCACACAGCTGTATAAAACTGGATTATTTGACAGTGTGACCTCAGATAACGCAGTTCAAAGCAGATATTATGGATTATCTGCCTTGATATTCTGGGTTATATAGCTATGTGTAAGAGCCCTTTCATCCTATTGATTTGGTGCATTACCCTGAAAATAAATACGTGTAGCTCTGATCCAAGACTTCTATAAAAGCACCACTAGTAAAAATGTGGTAGCCCTGCTGGAAGCAGATTATGACATCCTTCCACAGCAGGAATGAAGTGTCATCTGTGTTGTTGTCATATTCAGCCATGTTCACGTATTTCTTCATTTATTCGTGTAATTTTTCCAATCTAGGACTCAAGGTGCCTTACAACAGATAAAAGGGAAACATCTAAAAAAGCATATATTAAATAGAAATGTTGAAAATAGCATTATCTCTAAAATTAATCCATTTCTTCAATGGAATATATAATTTATTGATAGGATATATTCAACACTAGGAAAATAAACATGTACTCACTGTGATATATATTCTGAGGATGGGGAAACAGAGGGGCCTAACCACCCTAAAGGCACCAGATCCTTCTGATCTTGGAAGTTATTCAGGGTCAGCTCTGATTAGTACTTGGATGGGAGACTACCAGGTGCTATAGGCTATATTTCAGAGGAAGGAAATGGCAAAACCACGCCTGAATATTCCTTGTAAAAAAAAAAAACCCCAAAATTATGACATTCATTGGGTTTCCAGAAGTCTAGGGGTGATCTGTTGGGGGTGCTTTGAATGTGATTTTTCTGTATCTTGACAGGGGGTTAGACTGAATGTCCCACAAAGTCTCTTCCAACTCTTTGATTCTATGATTCTATGACCTGAAGGCACATGACCTCACTTAGGGAAACATGGAGGTTCCCCAAATGAGTAGTTGTGCCTACTTGTACAGCGGTGCTTAAATCAAACCCTGTTAACAGTGTTTGCGAACAGCAAACTAAGAATTTTTCTGAGTATGCAAGGTGTCCCCATCCCCCCATTGCATGCTCTCTTGTTGAGCACAGATAAGTTCTGGACTTTTCACATTCTTGCTAACTGTTTGCAGAGCATTTTCAAAGCCAGCACCGTCACATTCCTGTCTTCTGTAGTGACATTTAACAATAGAAAAAGTGCCTGGGAAGGGTAGAAAGTTGGGCAGAAGAGGACATCGCCTTTAGTGGTTTGGCTATCACCTTTGTTTATTCTTTTGTTGTATTTTGAAGGACATGGCTTTGAAGGCAAGGGAGCCCCAAGGAATATAGAACCTGGGGAAATTCACTTTTTATGCTATAATGCCCAGAATTCCCTAGTTGTGCCCATGCTAGCTGGGGATGTTATTGGAGTGCATCCCCCTTCCCCAAATAACGTTTCTAGGTTTTGGCCAAAAGCATCCTGTTGTCTCATTGTGTGATCTGAGATTTGCTGTCCTCAGTTGTGGTGGTGATTCTGGTGGGTTATATAACCAATTCCTAGCTTATCCATTACTATTACCATGACTGCAGTCTAGAAACTCCCTATTTGGAGGCAGTTTGTCACAGATTAAAAGACACCAAAAAGGGATGGTAGAAAACTGGATAGTCAAAAATGGTTGAAATAGCAGAGATTGCCAAATTATCTACAATAATAAAAGAGAAGTCTTTAGAAAGTTTAACAAAAGTTTGGGAACCTTTTATGACTGTTATAGAAAAGAAAAAATGAAATTACTAGTAGGATTTAGTGATGAAGTGAAATGACTATGTAGCAATATGAAAGAAAGTATTATTTAAAATACTTTAGTAACAGAAATGTTTTTAGTTTGGTTGGTTGGAAGACAAGATGAACTTTTTATTTTTCATTTTTTTCCATGTGCTTTTTTATTATCTATATACTTTATATTGGAGTAGAGGACAAGGAAACATTTGTTTCCCTGTTCCCTATTCCTATATAAAATTGAAAAAATGTTTTCGGGGTCATGATTTCCCTTTTATGCCTGTCTGATACATTCAAAGAACCTTGGTTTTGACATACATTGGGACATATGGAGAGACTTCAATTAAGGCCCCTTCCGCACAGCTGAATAAAATCCCACATTATTTGCTTTGAACTGGGATATATGGCAGTATGGACTCAGATATTCCAATTCAAATCAGATATTGTGGCATTTTGTGCCTTGATATGCTGGGTTGTATGACTGTGTGGAATGGCCCTGAGCTTCCCCCACTGAAGTGGCACAAACCAGGAAAAATGTAAACACAATGCACCCATTTATGTCAATAAAAACCACCCTCCAGGGTTACATGCAATTAGCTTTGAAATCTAGCATCTTTTAATCTTAGATTCCATGGCAATTTGCACAGAACTCGGGGGTGCTCTTCCTTTTGTCATTGAATTGCTGCTCATCATCTTACAGAATAAAGCAACTGAAGTTTGCCAAGGAGGTTTGAGTGGCAATGAAGTTTTTGGGGCCCTAGGTTCAGATTATGTCTTGGATAGCTATGGAAATCTTGTGATGTGTTTACAATACAGCGAGTATCAAGCAGTCATGCTAGTTGCCTTGGTTGGTGGGATGTGGACAGTTCCCAAATCCCCAGTTTGGTTTCATTCCTTTCAGCTTCCCTTCTCTGATTTTGGAGAAAATAGTTTCCAGGCAAGGGATCAAAACACAGGCAAGTTAATCACTGACACTAAAAAGGCATGCCAGGAGCGTTACCTGGAGGTGCCAACATCTTCTACCCCCCTCCCAACCAGATATCTTTCATTGAGGACCTCGAGGAACTCCAAACAGCTAGTGTTTCCTTCCTAAACTTTAATTCCAACCCCTACTCGGTTTATTTATAGCATGTGTGTAGAAATGTATGGTGTGTGTGTGTAGGCAATGTATAATCTCCAATGTATCACAGATGAAAACGGAACATGTGTAGCTGAAGATCATCAGAATGTAAACAAGATAGTGAAGATTATAATGAGGAAGAACAGACCAATTTGGAGAAGCAGCAGCAGCTTGCTTTTGCCTGAGCTTACCGGGGGAGGGTGAGATTTCTCCCCTCTTCTCCTTTCTACCTGCAAAGTTAATTGAGTACAGCCCTTTTTGGCATTTTGATTTCAGTTTGCAGAAGATGGGAAAAATTTAGATATAGTTGGATGGTTGGCAGGAGGAGGTGACAGCGGGCGCTGCCGGTAGCCCAGCCTTCACGTTGGTATGAACTGCAGCAGGGAGTTCCGCAGTTCCTGGACCAAGTTTTGAGGCCAGCAGACGAAATGTGCCTCAGCCGCCAGCTCCAAGACCAGGAATGCCTGCAAACTCTGCTAACTTTCCCTCTCCCTTTACTTTGTATCATTCCCCTAATAAAACACTTGAAACTTGAAACTTTTTGTCTTTCCGCATGCTACTTTTGTATCCCTTCCTGGCTCAGCACCCCATGAACGTTTCCATAAACTCCTTTCTGGGCTCCGGAGAGCCGCGAGCCCGCGGGGGGCGCCTCCAGGTGCCCCCCCGGACCCCGAATCTGCGTTCGACCAAAACGCGGATAAAGAAACCGCCATTACGGACCCCGCTATCCACTAAACATTTAACATGGCGGATCGCCGCCGTTCCAATTTTGCCTTGTTCTATGATTAATTCTAAGTCTATCTGCCATCTCAGTTTCTCTGTTTTGGGCTGCTCCTCCCGGGAAGAAATTAGTTTTGTTTTTAGAACTTCTGTTATGCAGAGAAACAGCTGATTGTCAAACTGGGACTCCCCGCTTCTCCGCGGCAGCCCTCGCTCCACGTGGATCCGAGCCGCCTGGGACCCGCAGCAGCCGGCTGTAGCAGCCCCGGGGAGGGGGCCAGATGGGTCCCAGGTCTTGGCTGGGAGATGCAGTTCTCCAAAGGACATTGGCTCACCTTCCACCACTTGCAGATTCTTTCACGGACCTTTCTGCCCTCTCTGATTGACTTGGTGCCCTAGCATCACGGATTTCCTCCACGAACTCATAAGCCAAGCCGCTTGGGGGAGAGTGGCCCCCGCCTGTGTGTGCGTGCCCTTACTGGAAAAGGATCATATCTCAAGAACTCTGTTGATAGTCTCTATCTATTGCTGTGGTTTTCTAATAAACTTCATTGGGATGGGACGGGGATCTTTCATATGAAATCTATGAGTTATAAGAATCTATAAAGAATATATAAATGAAATATATATGATATGTAATGAAATGAAATGAGATGTACCCTCACCCCCTTTCCTTGCCTTTCCCCTCTTGAACTTTACCCTATAAAAGAGTATGTGACCTGGGGATTACAGTTAAGGAAATCCAATTTCCTTGGAAGAAACTCCATTCATATTGATATTGCATGGACAAATACTGGCAAATCTATGGCTTTGTTTTCAGAGTCAGACGAACAAAAGCCCGAGATTTGTCAGCCAAAAAGCCCGGAAAAACAGACTGATTAAATCAATCATGGTGTTTGTGTATGCTCCCTTGTGTCAAAGGATCTCCTTTGCCTACAGAGTTGAGATCCAGACACCATCCATAGCCACCCTTTTTGCCTATACACATCTTTTATCAAGACCCAGGAAATCCCTTGTTCTCCCCATCCGCCTCCCTGCCGTGAAGAGACAAAAGGTGTTCAATCAGCTGGCGGACGCCTCCCAGGCGTTCCGCCCCTCTGCGCTGTCAGACTGAAAGCCCGCCTCCTGGTCGCTGATTGGACAATCTCCGGAGGCGCTCCGAGGGCTCTGATTGGCCCTCTGGAGGCGACAGCGGCCGGCGATTGGAGGGAGGGTGGGACCAGCGGCCAAGCCTCCTCCCAGCTGTTCCGGAGCCGGCCAATCAGGACAGAGGGAACTGACAGAAGGTGGGCGGGAGATTCAAACCGGGATTTCTTTGTTTTGCCTGTATAAATATGCCTGAAATTCACTGTACTGCATGCTTACTTGAGGATTCATCCCTGTAACGCATCCTTTTCAGCTGAATCGCCAAAATAAACGCCTCGGTCGCAGACTTCCTCTTCAGCCTCTGGTGAGATTGATTTTCAACGTTTTTGCGTCTTTTTGAATTGGCATCCGCTGGCCGCTCACCAAGGTCAGGACCCCATTCGCGGTCCTTAGGGACTCCCCTCGCTGGGAGAACCCCCAAAAAGAGCTCGATATCAGAGGGTGTGCTTAGGTTATGTGCGTTGAATTTCTGCAAACCTGAGTTTACTTACATTCAATTTTTGTTACTTTGCTTTGACTACAATACTACTGCCGCCTGTTATCTGAGTCTGGTATAAGAGGGAACTTACTGTGAATATATTTGTGTTGAACTGGCCTCAAGTTGACTTCAGCTTCAACACCATGAATGAGAGACTTCCAAGTTACTATGACATCAAAGTGCTGTTCAGGTCTTGTAGACTCAGGACTGTGGCTTTTTTGATTGAGTTTACTTATCTGGAATACAGTCTTATCCTTTCCTCCTTACCAAGAATTGTTGACTCATTTGTCCAAAGTACGACAGTCTAATCCAATAAGCCTTTATTGGCATTTACATAGCAAAGAGATATAAAATACAGTACAAAAAATAGAAAAAGGAACTTCACATTTGCTACACATTGTTTACAGACTTCATTCAGGAATCTTGCTACTGAAAGGCAGTAGCTAAAATCTTGACGATTTAAAAACATAATTACTTTGTCTGATTCACTGTAGTTTTTCACGGAATCTATAACATGTGGTAGTAAGCTAGATCTTAGATCCTGGTAAAGTGGGCAGTGTAGAAGAATATGCGGGGTGGAATCCAGCTGTCCTCTTATTACTTGGTAGACCATTGAGTCTTCCTCTATGGAGCGGAGATGGCATAATGTTAAATCTAGCCAGCATGTAGGCTCTTCTGTAAGAGGGGTTAGTGAGCTCTGCAATATAAAAGACTGGGTTTCCCTGTATGTTACTTTGCTTTGACTACAATACTACTGCCGCCTGTTATCTGAGTCTGGTATTAGAGGGAACTTTAATTACTGTGAATATATTTGTGTTGAACTGGCCTCAAGTTGACTTCAGCTTCAACACCCTGAATGAGAGACTTCCAAGTTACTATGACATCAAAGAGCTGTTCAGGTCTTGTAGACTCAGGACTGTGGCTTCTTTGATCGAGTTTACTTATCTGCAATACAGTCTTATCTTTTCCTCCTTAACAAGAATTGTTGACTCATTTGTCCAAAGTACGACAGTCTCAATTTAGTTATCTTGGCTTCTAGGGATTGTTTAGACTTGACTTGCTCTAGGACCCATTTATTTACCCTTTTTTGCAGCCTACTCTTATTCAGCTCCACATTTCAAATGAGTCCATTTTCTTCCTATCAACTTTGTTTACTGTCCAGTTTTCAGACCAAATTTAGAATGATTTGCCTGCAATCTCTAGAGCAGAGTTTTTCAACCTTCCGAATGCTGCGACCCCATAATACAGTTCTTCATGTTGTGGTGACCCCCAACCATAACAATATTTTCGTTGCTACTTCATAACTGTAATTTGCTACTGTTGTGAATCGTAATGTACATATCTGATATGCAGGATGTATTTTCATTCACTGGACCAAATTTGGCAGAAATACCCGATATGCCCAAGTTTGAATACTGATGGGGTTGGGGGTGGGGGGTGGGTGGGATGATTTTGTCATTTTGGAGTTGTAATTGTTGGGATTTATAGTTAACCAACAATCAAAGAGGATTCTGAACTTCACCAACGATTGAAGTGAACCAAACTTGGCACAGAGAACTCCCACAGCCAACAGAAAATACTGGAAGGATTTGGTGGGCATTCACTTTGCATTTTGGAGTTGTAGTTCACCTACATCCAGAGAGCACTGTGGACTCAAACAATGATGGATCTGGACCAAACTTGGCACAAATACTCAATATGCCCAAATGTAAACACTGGTGGAGTTTGGGGAAAATAGACCTTGACATTTGGGAGTTGTAGTTGCTGGGATTTATAGTTCACCTACAATCAAAGAGCATTCAGAACCCCACCAATGATAGAATTGAGCTGAATTTCCCACACAGAACCCCTATGCCTTGAAGGTACTCGCTGGTGCGAGCCTCCCTCCAGCCTCACACGCTCTCCCTTGCCCCGCACATGTGCACCATGTTCATCCCTCCCTGCATGGACTCTCATAAGCAGCCCTCCCCTTGGCTGAGAGGTTGACCAATCACAGTGGAGGAGGACTTTTGGTGGGAGGATTCGCAATCTCTTTCTGAAAAGGAAGAGAAGGACAGGCAGAGAGATCTTCAGCTTTCTCTGCCAAAGGGGTTTCTAAGACCATCAAAAATATGTGTTTTCTGATGGCCTTTGGCAACACCTCTGAAACCCCCTCGCGACCCCCCCCCCCCCGGGAGGTCCTGACCCCCAAATTGAGAAACACTGTTCTAGAGCCTCACCAAGTTACAAATACCAGGATTCCATAGGATGCAGTTGTGGCAGTTAAAGTGGAATAATCATACCATATTGTTATGGTCCGAAAAAGACCAGCATCTGCTGTTCCTATGGGAAATAAAATCTATTAGGCTTTTGGTACTTTGACTTGAGAGAGCTAGAAAAAAAATACACGCAGACTGAGATAATTTGATTACTATGCTAATGGAACATTATGTTATTTTCTAGATCCCACTAAGGGAAAACACACCTGTTATCTTTCCATATGAGCTACTTTAAACCTAAACTAAATTTAAACCAGCCTAAGTATCTTCAGGGATTATCTAGTTCATACTGTGATTTTCCAAAAGTGATGCATTTTTTTTGTTAGACATTTATGACACTTTTCTTGTAGCAGCCTGTCCTTCCAGTCATTTTATGACATGGAGTCATCTCCATCAAGGTCAACAGGATTTTTCTCAAGGTAATTAGACATATGGTTTTAGCTTTAGGATTCCTTACAAAATGTACTTTTATGAACTACAAATTCCCCAGAACAAAACATCAGTATTAACAGTGGCCTTGATGGCTAGAGGGATCTTGGACTTGAAATCTCCAGAAGGGCAGTATTCCCAATCTCTGGTTCCTTGGAAATTGTGAGACACATCACTTCAGTTAGTTAAACAGTGAAATTGATGTATACATGCTTGTTTGGAAGTTAGTTCATGCAAATAGATTATTTTGTAAGACTGGTCTTATCTTGTGCCACTTCAAAAATAGAGGTAGTCTCCTGATAATTCCTAGCCAGATTTGATATAAAGGGCCTTTCTAAACTATCAACTAATAACTGAAAATTGGAGCCACCAAGATCAGACGGGATCTGCTGCTTTTAGAAATCTTAAACTCAATCGGATTTGGGACTATATAATTTAATGACACTTACTGTCAAGGTTCTTGCTTCATTTTAATGCTCCCCCTAATATAATGATAAACTTAACTTAAACAGTCTCGATTATGTTGGTTAAAAGAAAACAAGATTGTAAAGAGCTCCAAAACGATCTTTCCAAACTGAGGGAATGGGCATTACTCTGGCAAATACCATTCAATGTAAATGAAGATAAGATAATGCACACGGAGGCAACAATGGTGTGTTTACACTGTAGAAGTAATGTACAAAATGGACAAAGCTATTTTTCTCAGGGCCCTTCCAGGCAGGCCCTGTATCCCAGGATCAGATCCCAGGTTTTCTGCTTTAAACTGATTATATGAGTCCGCACTACCAGATAATCTGTGATAAACAGAAAACTTGGGACCAGATCCTGGGATATAAGGCCTGTCTGGAAGGGCCCTCAGTTGGACCATTTGTTCAATATGATAGATTTAGGCCCCTTCTACACTGCCATATAAAATCCAGATGATCTGCTTTGAACTGGATTATATGGCAGTTTAAAGCAGATAATGAAGAACGTATCTTCTGCCATGAACCATCACAAAGTTTAAGATCTTCAAGAGAGGCCCTGCTCTCGATCCCACCACTATTGCAAACATGGTTGGTGGGGATGAGAGACAGGGCCTTCTCAGCAGTGCCCCCTCCCCCGCCGCCGCTGCCTATGGAACGCCCTCCCTAGAGATATCAGATTGGCCACCTCCCTCTTGTCTTTTAGAAGGAAAATCAAGACCTGGTTATGGGACCAAGCGTTTGATTAGTGAGCAGCAAGTGGAAGAAGATCACACAACTTATAGCAATAAATTGACCCGGACTGGTTTTTGGATTTCGATTTTAATGGATGTGTCTTGTTTTAATTATTGTTTTAATTTTTTAATATTTTGATTGTACTGTGGTTGTTTTTATGATGCTAGCATCGTAGGATGCTTTTGTTAGGCCGCCCTTGGTTCAGGGGGAGAAGGGTGACGTATAAATATAGGAAATAAATAAATAAACAATACTTTGATAATCTGGATTATATGGCAGTATAGAAGTGGGGTTGATGTAATTTGATACCACTTTAACTGCCATGGCTCAGTGCTAGGAAATCCTGAAAGTTGTAGCATGATGAGGTACCAGAAGTCACTACAATTCTCATTATTCCATAACATTGAGCCATGTCAAGTAAACTTATGTCAAACTGCATTATTTCTACAGTGTAGATGCACCCGACCAATGTACATACTGATAGGATTGCCAGTCACAACAGGTCAAGAAAGATATCTTGGATAAAGGCATCTCAGGGCCCTTCCAGACAGGCCCTATATCCCAGGATCTGATCCCAGGTTTTCTGTTTATCCCAGATTATCTGGCAGTGCGGACTCATATAAACCAATTTAAAGCAGAAAACCTGGGATCATGTATGCCAGTCTTGAGCTCATTCTGTAGGATGCAGCCGTTGGAGTTAAAGCAGTGTTATGATTGTGTGTCACGTGAAGAAAACCATAAGAAGAAGGCCTTTGGCTTGATTCCTTTAAAAACCTTTATCTTTCGACTTTGAGGCTTTGTTTTGAAGATATGGTAATCCTTCCCTGTGTTTCACTGTGCTCTCTTGGTTGGCAAAATCAAATTGAAAACTCTTTTTTAAAAAACTTTTCTGTTGTTTCAGCATCCCAGTGTAATGAGAGCTGAGCTCTTCTGTTTCAGTACTTGGTTGAAAGGACAAGGGTCTCCGCAAAAAAAGGTTTGGACAACTGCTGCCCTCTTTGGGTCTCTGCCGAAAGGAGACACAATTGCAAAAAGAACGGCCATAAATCCACATAGTTGAAATGTGGGCAGCTGGGAGGATGGGAAGCAATCTGGCAACCTATCCAATGTGATAAAAAAGAACTATAGAGCATACCAGGTGTGTGTGAAAGAGAAATTGTACAACATTGTATATACGTTTGTGTGAAAATGAGAAAAATTGGGAGGTATCTTCCTCAAATGGAGTTGGTGTGGTGTAGGACTTGGAGGGTTGGACTGTGACGCCTTCTACACTGTCATATAATTCAGATTATTAAAGCAGATAATGCACATTATCTGCTCTGAATTGAATTGTATGAGTCTACATTGTCATATAATCCAGTTCAAAGCAGATAATCTGGATTTTATATGGCACTGTAGACGGAGTGTAAGGGCCCTTCCACACAGCCACATAACCCAGAATATTAAGGCAGAAAATCTTACAATATCTGTTTTGAACTAGGTTATCTGAGTCCACACAGCCATATATTCCAGTTCAAAGCAGAAAATGTAGGGTTTTATTCAGCTGTGTGGAAGAGCCATAGACTGACGACCCAGGCTGAATCTACACTGCCATATAATCCAGCTTCTGAATCCAGATCATCCGCCATGGCTCTATGTTATGGGATCAGGAAAGTTATAGTTTGACGAAGCCCTTTAGCCTTCTCTGCCAAAGCACGCTGGGGGCTTGCAAAACTACAACTTCTATTATTCTATAGCAGCAAAAGTGGGGTCAAACTACATTCATTATTATTTTTGTTGTTGTTTATGAATTTATATCCTGCTTTTCTCCTGCATCAGGGATTCAAAGCAGAATACTTTTTCTGCTTTGAACTAGAATACATAGCAGTGTGGATTCAGCTCAAAGCAGATATTGTGGATTATCTACCTTGATATTCTGGGTTATATGGCTGCGTGGAAGGGCCCTGAGTCCACACTGCCATATATTCTGGTTCAAAGCAGATCACGTGGGATTTTATTCAGATCCGTGGAAGGGGCTTGAGATAACCCAGGGCCCTTCCACACAGCCATATAACCCAGAATATCAAGGCAGAAAATCCCACATTATCTCAGTGTGGACTCAGATAACCCAGTTCAAAGCAGATATTGTGGGATTTTCTGCCTTGATATTCTGGATTTGGAGCTGTGTGGAAGGGCCCTCAGATAACCTAGTTCAAAGCAGATATTGTGGATTATCTACCTTGATATTCTCGGTTATATGGCTACGTGGAAGGGCCCCGACTCCACACTGCCATATAATCCAGTTCAAAGCAGATAATGTGGGATTTTATTCAGATCTGTGGAAGGGGCTTGAGATAACCCAGGGCCCTTCCATACAGCCCTATATCCCAGAATATCAAGGCAGAAAATCCCACATTATCTAAGTGTGGGCTCAGATAACCCAGTTCAAAGCAGATATTGTATTATTTTCTGCCTTGATATTCTGGGCTATATGGCTGTGTGGAAGGGCCCTCAGATAACCCAGTTCAAAGCAGACATTGTGGGATTTTCTGTCTGGATAATTCTGGGTTATGTGGCTGTGTGGAAGGGCCCTGCAATCATTGAAAGGGATGCTGATCCTTTCTGCTTTGATATTCTGGATTGGGGCTGTGTGGAAGGGCCCTTAGATAACCCATATAAAAAAGAATATATTGTGGGATTTTCTGTCTGGATTATTCTGAGTTATATGGTTGTGTGGAAGGGCCCTGAGATAACCCAGTTCAAAGCAGATATTGTGGGATTTTCTGCCTTGATATTCTGGATTTGGAGCTGTGTGGAAGGGCCCTCAGATAACCCATATAAAAGCAGATATTGTGGGATTTTCTGTCTGGATTATTCTGGGTTATATGGTTGTGTGGAAGGGCCCTCAGATAACCCATATAAAAGCAGATATTGTGGGATTTTTCTGCCTTGATATTCTGGCTTTGGGGCTGTGTGGAAGGGCCCTCAGATATCCCAGTTCAAAGCATTTATTGTGGATTTTTTTGCTTTGATATCCTGGGCTATGTGGCTGTGTGGAAAGGCCTAGAGGGGCGTTTTCCCTCCTCAGCTGAGGAAGAGTTAAAAGAGGCGCGAGAGTAAGGAAAACAGGTAAAAGGGGACGGGCGCCATTTTGTCCCCTCCTCGAGCTTCGCGCTCAGCCAATCAGGAGCCGCTTTTCGAGGGTTCCTCAGCGCTAAGCCACGCCCCTCCGGCCGCACCCTATAAAAAGGGCAGGCGGGGCGACCTCGCCTTCAGTCCTCTCCTGAGCGCGAAAGTAGTACCTAGTCGGTCTCCTCTACTTTGCCGTCTCCGCCACCACCACAGCAACAGCATGAAGCGCTCCTCGGTCCGCAGCTTCAGCAGCCGCTCTTACACCCCGAGCCCGGTGGTGGGGAGCTCCCGTATCAGCACCTCCTACGCCTCCTCCAGCTATGGAGGCAGCCGCCTGGGGAGTGGAGTCGGCTTCCGAGGGGCCTCCTCGGCCTCCCTCGGCGGAGGCGGCGGCGGCATCACAGCCGTCAGCGTCAACAAGAGCCTCCTGGCGCCCCTCAACTTGGAGATCGACCCCGCCATCCAGCAAATCCGGACCAGGGAGAAGGAGGAGATCAAGTCCCTCAACAACAAGTTCGCCAGCCTCATCGACAAGGTGAGCCCGACGCCCAGGGGGGGGGGGGGGGGTGGAATGCGCTTTTGACTCGGGAGGTGCAGATTCCCCTGCAGAAGCGGGTTTGGGGCCTCCCAGGACTCCCTCGCATTGAGCCTTTATTCAAGTGGGACCGAACCCCATTCATTCCCCAGTTGGTGCCAAATGTAATAGATTAAAATTAAAAAATAATGCTGGACATGAACAAGGTAGGATATAACTGGGACAGGATTTTCAAAGAGAGATGAGGGGACGCAGTCAATCCTAAATCAGGGTAAAGTGCATTTTGAGGGCATATTGCTGATAGTTTTCCTTATTCTGGGAAGGCACACTGGAACAACCTGGAATTGGACTACAGATCCCAGCCATCCTAGCAGGGAGTCAGTGATGGTGGGAGCTGCAGCCTGTATATATATAATACTTTATTTATATCTTGCCCCCTCTCCCTGAAGGGACTCAGGGCGGCTCACAATATTAAAATACAGTATACATACCTAATCCTCGAACAACCAAGACAAACAACATTCATTAGCTGACAAATCAGCAAATCATGATATCTAAACAAAATAAAACCATAATAAACATATAAAATAAACTTTGCTTTGGGGTGAGAAGGGCGACATATAAATATCGTAAATAATAAATCAATATATAAACTGGATGATGATTAAAACATGTTATACACCAGAAGCAAAAAAACCACCTCCTGTTGATAAAACAGTTAAAATCCAGTTAGTATTAGGATCAGTTAAAAACTCACTTAAGTTGTAGTTAACTGTTGTCAAAAGCCAGCTTCCATATCCATGTTTTTAGTTCCTTTCTAAAGGACATTAGAGTGGGAGCTCTTGCACACAGCCCTATAACCCAGAATATCAAGGTAGAAAATCCCACAATACCTGCTTTGAACTGGGTTATCTGTGTCCACACTGACATATATTCCAGTTCAAAGCAGAAAATGTAAGATTTTATTTAGCTGTGTGGAAGGGGCCTGGGATTTTTGAATGCTGCTGTTGAGAAAAAGCACAAAATGAGATCAGACTCAACAAGTTTCCAGTCAAAGCCAAATCCAGTCCAAGGTCAAGGAGCAAAAGAGGTGCTGTGTCCTGTTTTGGCTTTTTTATTTTTTGAGGAGTGTCATGTTTAGTTTTAATTGTTCTAAATAGTTTTATTTTAATTACGCACTATTCGCCCTTCTGCACATCCATATAACCCAGAATATTAAGGCAGATAATCCACAATATCTGCTTTGAACTGTATTATCATTTTTATGTTGTTTATTTTATTGCAATGTGTACTGTTACATTGTAGTTTGTTTGAGCTTGGCCCCATGTAAGCTGCTTTGAGTCCCCGTTGGGGAGATGGTGGTGGGGTATAAATAAAGTTTATTATTATTATCTGATTTCACACTGTCACATAATCCAGATATTTGCCCTAAAGGGACCTGATCCTGTCTAACCTTGGGAGCTAAGCAGGGTTGGTCTTGGTTAGTACTTGGCTGGGAGGTCAAAAAGCAAATCCATAGTTCTGTAGGTTGTATCTCAGAAACGGACTGGCAAAGCCAACTCTGAATATTCCTTGCTTAAGAAAAACTTATGAAATACATACAACCCCAATAAGTCAACCGACAGGAGACTCCAAGGCTGGTTTGGAGTTGGACTACAGATCTCAGCCATCCTAGCAGGGAGTCAGTGATGATGGGAGCTGCAGCCTGAAACCCATGCCAGTTGGATCTACACCACCCGATATCCTGGGATATAGGGCAGTGAAGATACTGCCTGAGTTTCTAGCTGCTTTAAAATGGAGGGCGGAGGGAGTTGGCCAAGCAAATGTGGAGTCATTCTTGAGTTAAACATGTTTGAAGTGTGCAGGGGATCTGGGACGTAGGTGGGATCTGGGAGACTTTGGTTCACTGCCTGGTGAGGAGATCGCCTTGGGTTAGAAAAGGTGGGGTTTCCAGGAAGATCCCTCCCAGGAAAAAGGTAAGTGCAGTCATACTCCCCCCCCCCCCCCCCCCAAGGAGTCTGATCCGAACTTTTTCTTGAGCGCCATCAAAGCTGTCTGGGGAGAGGAAAGCACCCACTAGTGGTGGGCGAAAGAAAGGACTGACCCTGCATCTTTATAGTGTGATTAGTCCCAGCTAGAGGAGACTCACAGAGCCCACTCAATTCAATGCAGCTGGGAAAGCTCATTGAGTTCAGGCCTCTCAGTTGAAAAGCTAAAGATATCCCTACATTGCCATTTGACCCCACTTCAAATGCTCAGTGCTGTTGGGATCCTGAGCATTCTAGTTTGGTAAGGCACAACAGCTCTTTGGCATAGAACGTGAAAGACCTTGTAAAAATACAACTCTCTCATTCCATGGCATTGAGGCATGGCCTTTAAAGTGGGGGCAAGCTGCATTGTAGATGCACTCAAAAGGTTTTCTATTGGTTACTCTCAGATCTATTGGGGGGGGGGGCATATTTATGACCATTCTATGCATTAAACAGTTCTGTTGGAGGCAAAGAGAGACATTTTTGTCACTGCTTCAGCAAATGACAGTTGAATGTCATGCCCCACAGTTGGGGTTAACTGGAAAGCTCCATATAGAATACTGGGATTTGCAGTTTAGGAAAGTGTTTTTAGAGTACTCGGCCAGAGAGCTCCAAGGTCTTATTAGACTGTAAAGCCCAAAACATTGCCATGGCCATGTTTTGGCCATTGCCCAAAGTCTCATCCCACCTTCCACCTTTTTTTTTTTTTTTTTTTTTTTTGCTGACACACTGGTCAAAGGTCCTAAGCAGTTTGGTTGGCACACAAACTAATGTGAGCCACTCAGGCAATAATTACGCCCAGAGATTTGGAAGGGTGTGTATGCATGCATGTATGTTCATGAGTGTACACTACTAATTTTCCTTCGACTCACTCATTTTCTTCTTTACTGTAAATTGTTTTCCTTGCTAAAGGCCTGGCTGGATTGGTACAGGTCCATTACAAAGTTTGATAAAGCTATTGTCTTAGACTACATTTCCTAGACTCCCAACCAACACTGGGGGATTTGGAAGATGTAGGCCTCCCCCATGACTTCACCAAACTTTGGAAGTAACCAGTAGCTTCATGCCAAACAGGAATTCCACTTGTATCCCTGCTATAAAGACCTGAATTAAGAGTGATTCAGACATCTGTTTCCTTGGTCTGGATAGGTACTCCCTTGCAGTTCATCATTCCAGTGCTTCTATACTAGCATTCTCCATACAGTATTGTATGTATAATATGGGGAGGAGGGGTATCTACACTGTAGAATTAATGCAGTCTGGCACCACTTTGCTGTGGCTCATGGTGTTGCAGTTTAGTGAGACACTGGCAATCTTGCAGAAGCTTTTGTAAAGCTCCCATGATCCTGTTAATTGAGCCATGGTAGTTAAAGTACTATCGAGCTGCATTATTTCTGCAGAGTAGATCCACCCTGAAATGCAGAAAAATGTCTGCTTTGGGCAGTGGAAATGCTTCTCTTTCGTGGATTTTGTAAAATGTTTTGGCTAACTGAGATGTAAGTCCCAACCCCAGTTAACAAAGCACAGGCTTGGAAAGGGCCAGATGGACCAGGCTTCTCCATGCCTGGTGGTAAGGAGCCCACAAAACATCCAAAAGAGAATGAATGTCTGAATAGAAATCTGGTCGATGTTCATGGCAGACTTGAGAATTTATTTATTTATTTCCTATATTTTTTCCCTGCCCTTCTCACCCCTGAGGGGGGACTCAGGGCGGCCTCACAAAAGCAACATCGTAAAAACAATCAGCAATACATTAAATATTAAACAGTAATTAAACAATTGATTAAAGCACACCTGTTAAAATCAGAATCCAGAATCCAAAGTCCAGCCCGGGTCAATTCATTGCCTTAAATCTTCTATCACTTGCTGTTATTACTAAAGTGAAGGTTGCTAAGAAGACAGTGTAGTGTGGGGAACGTGAGTGCAAGAGAGGTGGGGCTCCTCTGACCTTTTAACTACAATTCCTCTATTAAAAGGTGCATAGCCTTCAATTCTCAGGATCCCGCTTTAACCACAAAAGAGCCTGGGGCAAACACAACCAGGAACATTTTAGAGATCAGGTGTGGCACTTCCTTCTGTCCCATAGGGTGGCTCTGTGGTGCCATGAAAAACACATGTAGTTATTAATGCTATTAATATAATACAGAAGGGATAAGGGTTGCTCCTAATGTTCAGGTGTCATGCAGTACCTCTTGGGAGATTTTAACCAACCACTATAGCAGACATTGACAAACTTCAGCCCTCCAAATGTTTTGGACTTCAACTTCCACAGTTCCTACAGTTCCTAATAGCCAGTAAGCTGGCTGGGATTTCTGGGAGTTGAAGTCCAAAATACCCGGAGGGTCAAAGTTTGCCCATGCCTGCACTATAGCTTACAAGAAAATATTACTGGAACTGTTAAGTATTATCACACCCAACTCTTGTGTTTTCCGCCCTCCCCAAATATTTTTATCCTGCTATTCTCCGAATACAGGAACCATACATGGTACGCTGTGTCTTCATTAAAAAGTAGATTTTTTTCATGCCACTAAGGAAACATAGCCTTGTTGTGAACATGTATTTTTAACAGCCACTACAGTATTGCACGCCTCTTCTCAAATTAATACAGGGTTTGGTGATTTATGATTAGAAAGCACACTTTGTACAACCTGAGAGGCACTTTCTCCACCACTGTTGCCATGTGGTAGCGCTGCTACTGCAAATCTTGTCACCAATTACAAAACAGGTTTAAAGTTTTAGAATTGGCTAGGCGTGCTTCAAATTAAAACACTGTGCATACATCCATATGTTATTGATTTATTCATTTATTCTCCCAGGGTAGCTAACAATAATTATGACACAATACAAATTAAAACAATGGAAAATAAAACAGTGTAAATACATTGAAATATGAGCCTAAAATTATAAATCAATTAAACCCTTTGTGTCACACCCTTAAACATACAAATATTAAAGTACATTGTATGTGTGCATATGTTTACACACACCCTTAACCACATCCTATCATTGTCTTCTGGTTTTCTGTGATAGCTATAATTACTTGGGAATATATTATAGTTTAAGACAACCAAAGAAGGACTATTGTGTTAGTTGTTTTGAGAAAGTGGCTTTTGGGGGAGAGAAACTGTAGAGACCATGTTACTTGAATGATTTTGGCAACTATAGTCTCAAAGATAATTTCTCAAGCTCCAAAGTGGTGCATAAACCAACTATTCTTGATTCTTTCAAATAAGGATGACGGAATTTTGTGCTGCTTGAGAAACCTGTTTTGCCAGAGTCAACAGTTGCTTCAAAAATATCTGTATATTGTGGAGAAGCTAAACATCTCCCAGAAATCCATTATGTTTCCTGTCCCTAACCCAACCTTTGGTCCTCCCGTTGTTTTGGACTTCAACTTACAAAAATCCCAGCCCTTTTACCAGCTGTTGGGAATTGTGGGATCTGAAGTCCAAAACACCTGGAGGACCAAAGCTTGGGAAGCACTCCTCTAGGCTGTATTTCTTTCATAGCTTTGAGTTATGGGACTATTGTGTGTCCCTCTCCATGGTCTAGATATGAATGTCCTAATTCATTTGTTTCTAGTAGAAGCTTCACATTTTCAGGCCAAAATGGGACCTTTTCTTGCCAAATATGGACTTTTCTTTGTTCTCCCATCAGGTCCGCTTCCTGGAACAGCAGAATAAGATGCTAGATACCAAATGGAGCCTCCTGCAGAACCAGAAGATCACCCGAAGCAACATGGACAGTATGTTTGAGGCCTACATCAACAATTTGCGTCGGCAACTGGAAGGCTTGGGCCAGGAGAGGACCAGGCTGGATTCTGAGCTGGGCAACATGCAAGGCCTTGTAGAAGAATTCAAGTCTAAGTAAGTTGGGCAGGGGAACTGGAAGGCCACTTTATCTTATCTGAATAAATAGTACTCAACTAAGCTAAGCCTATCCTATCTGTAGATGTTCCATATCCACCCAGCAATCAGGTGTGGCATTGGCTTTCCTGAAAGTATTGCATTGCTTTGTTCTGATAAAGTCAAAGATATTTGTCCTTGTAGATTTTGGGGTCATTCCCAGCCTTCCCTTAAAATTGATTAGGCTTGTGTCACTTTCCCCCACAATGTTTTGTTCTTACCCTTATAGCTTGTTCAAAAGAGATGTAATTGAAAGGCATCAGATTCTAACCGACACTGGATGCTAAGCATGGATAGCCATGGGTTCATCCATGGATGGGAGAGCCTCAAATGGTGCTCCATGTTAAAATTCGGAGGAAGAAATTTGCAAAACAACTCTTGAGTATTTCTTGCCTTAAAACCCCTATGGAATTAATGGGGTCTTCATAAGTCAACAGGATTTGGAATATGGAATTTGAAGGTGTGCATACCCACACAACAGCCTTCATTTTAAAAGGTGTTTGAGGACAGACATATCATTCCACTCAGAAAAAATGGGAAAAAAGGAAAAACATCTCAGGCAAACTTATAAAACTGCAACTCAGCTGGAAGTAAAGACTTGTGGAACTCAACGGGACTTACTTCCTAAGAGGCAGGTTTATATTTTACTTGGCACTCATGCCTTTTAAATTATTTCCAGGCCTATGTTTGCACTGGAGATTTTGGAGAGATATTGGAAAATATATAACCCCAAACCTTAAATAAGCAGTACTGTTTTCCTTTGGAAGTCTTTGAGGAAAGGAAGGGAGGGCATTGCTGTAAAAAACCTGGAACGGCCCAGTCACAATTCCACACGTGGCAGCTTTGGGCCATGCCTGTTCTTCAGCCACTACTAAAAATATGAACTTGCTGTTCTCTTTGTACCCAGTAGGGTTACAGTTGCAGCCATGCGCCTGTAAGTTGGGTGAACTAACCTGTCTTACAACTGTCTGGACTATTTTTAAATGAGGCTGACGCACACAGGCAGTATGTGGAAACGTTCTCTTCAGCTAGAACAGGCAAGGTTTGGCCTTCTAGTTTTTGGGACTAAACCACCTGGTGTCTGTTACCATTACCCATGTTGAGTGGGGCTTCTGAGAGATGGAAGATAAAACATTTGGAAGGTCAAAAGGCTCCCTATTTCACTTTAAGAAAACGGGAGTATTATTAGTAGGGTTGTCAGCTTTTCTGAGATTTGGACTGGGGTGGAGAAGGTACCTATGAGTCCTAGAGAAGCAATGCGGGCTAAAGTAATGTTGCTGCACTTTAACCTCTTTTACATAAGTTAACCAACTGGGCTTAAGAGTGGAATTTATCTTGGTACTAGTGATGGGATGATGTACATGATGAAAGCAGATTAGCTGTTGAGGGTACAAACTTTCAAGGCACAGGTACCTCAAAGATAAGAGATGGTGATGAACTGTTATATTGACCTCAAGGAAGATGATAGCGATGTTTAGTGCTTTTGTCTGTTAGGTCCATCCTAAGTACTCACCAACACAAGATCGTTGTCTCTTGCCTTTCCCATATGCTTTCAAAATACCTTTATTGCATTTCCCCTCCAAATCACTTGCTATCTGCAGTGAAGAGGAATAAGGTAATAAAATGAGTCTGAAAGAATATGATTTAAAATAGAATGGTTTAAAATGAGCAAGATTACTGTGAAGGGTCTTGGGGGTGAGGTGGGGGATGGATTCCTGAACACCAAATCACAGACAAAAACTAAAATGCTGAAATGGAAAGTCACAGTCGGGCATTTTAGTTACCCTTTTCCAGATACCTAGATCCAGAGCTTGCAAAATGTATTGCTTCAAATTTCAACTTCCAAATCCCCCTCTCGCAATTCTCAAAGTTATAGTCCAAAAAAGAAAAACGTTGGGCCTTATGGGTCAAATTCCCATGCTCTCTCCAAATCTAGGCATCGTGTATTCTGTCTTTTAATGTACAACTGGAGTTGTATCTGTGAGTAGATGAGTTCTTTGTTGTTTTTACTTATTTGAAATAATTGTGACGTTTTTTAGCTTATTTTAATGTATTAAACATTTGTCCCACCATATATGCAGAAATCTCAGGGCTGGTTTACGGTGATAAAAGGACTTTACAGTACAGCCATTAAAGGAGTAAACTCGTATGTTTTTATGCAGCCACCTCTAATATTGTTTGGTCTGTAAACATGAATTGTGAGAGTACAGTTCTGTATAAATTGGTGAAAGTACAGTCAGTCCCATTGAACTCCCTGGCACTTCTGGAACCCCCGATTGTGCAGTGGGTTAAATCCTTGTGCTGGCAACACTGCTGACTGAAGGTCGGTGGTTCAAATCCAGGGAGCAAGGGAAGCCCCATCTGTCAGCTCCAGTTCCCCATGCGGAGACACGAGAGAAGTCTCCCACAAGGATGGTAAAACATCAAACATTCGGGCACTCCCTGGGCAGTGTCCTTGCAGATGATCAGTTCTCTCACACCAGAAGTGACTTGCAGCTTCTCAAGTCTCCCCTGACTCGAAAAAAACAAAATAAAACCTGGGACTTCTGGAAGGAAATGTCTTGGCTGCTGTGTAAGGTACGTTATAGTTCAGTAGGATTCTTAGGGTCTTATAGTTTGCTGATTCAGTCTACTCTAAAGGGCGGTAAAGTTCTTGAAGCTATGATTTAGTTTCATTCTTGTGGACCTTGCTCTCCTTGAATTCATGCTTTACATATTCTAAATGCTGTGACTTTTCTGTTTGTTCTGGGAACCTGCCCATGAAAATGCACCAACACTGATAAGCAGTGACATATTGAAACAGTGCATTATAGGAACTTTTAAAGCAGAAACAGTGGCTGGTGTGCGCATGTGGGAAAACAAGGCAGCTGCTTCATCATCATTTTCTTCTCTTGCCAATATAGCATTTTAAAAGCAATCCTTTGTAGAAGAGATAAGGTTCCTATGAATATAAGAACATTGTTTGTTTGTTACCCAGGGGTTTCCTTCCTTTTTGTTTTTCAATGCAGCAGCAGCTATTGCTTTAAACAAAACTTCTTTGGCTGTTGAGATTTGCTGTCATGCTTTTTCATGCCAGGAGGGAAATTCCCAAAAAAGGGAGAAAGGCTGCAATTCTACATAATGTGAGAATAAGCTCCACTGAATAGAAAACCATTCAGTCAGTTCAAGAGTGTATCTAGTCTAACCCTGGTACGAATGAAGTCTTGTTGGTTTGTTTCCTGTAAACTAATAATTTGTGTTCCTTTTTCCTAACAGGTATGAAGATGAAATCAACCACCGCACAGAGAGGGAAAATGATTTTGTCTTGCTGAAGAAGGTGAGCGAGAATGCACTTGTTCTTGCTGGCTAATTATTGGGAGGGCCTCATAGAGATTTTTATTATATTGGTGTTTTGGACTTTGTTCCCTTAGGATGTGGATGAAGCTTACATGAACAAGATCGAGCTGGAATCCCGCCTGGAAAGCCTAACCGATGAGATCAATTTCCTGAGACAATTGCACGAAGAGGTAAGCCTTGTCTTTTCAAAATCCGGTCTCCTAAAACCTATGAATGGAGCCATCGAAGCAAAGAACAAGGTGGCACCTGCCATTCTCTTGTTCCACGTACAAAAGCTGACTAGTCCAGATTTTGAATCTTCATTGAGCATTGAGAATGAGGGCAGATGAATATTTATGGTACAGATAACTCTTTGGATTTCTCCAGATTTCACAAGTCCACTCAAGAATTATACGTTTAATGTTCGTGTTCAATCAAATCATAGACCTAATTGTAATTTTGTAAAAGCAAATTAATTATACAGCTTTTGTGTTCCCATTGTGCAAAGAAGGCTTCCTTGCAAGAAGTGTAATATTGCCTTTGTATTCCTTGCCGCTCAGGTTAGCACTGTCTCTTATTAGGCAGCATGTTACTAGGTGTGTAGTCCCTGTTTGGCAACATGCTTTGCTTTGCTTATTAGTGCTCAGCTCTTGGAAAGTTTGCTTTAACCACTAATAAGAAGGCCCTGGAAAATTCAGTGAAGATGTATTTGGGGTGACAGAGAAAGGAATGGCTGAAGTTGGATCTTAGTGGGTGAAACATTCTGGAGATCTGACATTAGGAGAGACGTCAAGTCTCTAAGTCTCATCTCTTGTGTCAGATATGTTTTGAGACTACTGTTGGTTCCTTTGGGCACCTAGCTTCTTGGTGGTGACTGTTCAGAATTTGGGATTCTCTCTTGCCTTCAATGCAGGAACTGCGTGTCCTGCAGTCTCAGATCAACGACACCTCCGTGATCCTGTCCATGGACAACAATCGCAGCCTGGACTTGGATGGCATCATTGCTGAAGTCAAAGCACAGTACGAAGAAGTGGCTGCCAGGAGCCGGGCCGAGGCAGAGAGCACCTACAAGACCAAGGTGAGCTCCTTCTCCCTACCCCCTCCACCCATTGTTTCTCAAAGTGAACGGGATGTACTGATGCAGGTTGCCACCCATTCTGATTCTTATGGATGTGGTTTTTCGAACACTCTCCATCATAACCCTAATATTACTTTTCAGAATTTGGAGGCATACCTTTTTTTGAAATTGTAGCCCAAAGGCAATGTTTCCAAATAAATTCACTTTTTTATTGGTCATTTTAGTTATTCATGATTTGAAATGCCACCCCGTTGTCCGTAAGGAATCATAGATTAAATCTGTTTACTAAATCTGTAGTGGGTAGATTGTAGAGGACCTTCCTCGCAAGCGCGACTGGTGGGGATGAGAGAGGTCCTTTTTAGTGGTGGCCCCCTCTGGCTAAGGAAGAGTGACTGGTGAGGACAAGAGACAGGGCCTTCTCAGCAGTGGCCCCTTGGCTATGGAACTGCTCCCCCAATGTAATTAGATCAGCCCCTCCCTCCTGACATTCAGGAAGAGAGTAAAAACATGGTTATGTGACCAAGCTTTTGGATAGCAAAGCTTGTAGTGCAATAAGATAATAAGAAATAGTGAATGGACCAATGGAGTGACTACAGACTTGATTTTGGATGGCGTGATTTTAATAACTGTTTTAAATCATCTTATTGGTGGGTTTTAATATAAATGTTATATTATTGATTCATTTTTTATGCTTTATGTCTAAATGTTCTTTTACGTTTATGTTTTAATTTGTTTAGGTTAATTTATAGTTATATGTTATTGTCTTGCTATTTTTTTGGTTTTCACATGTATGTACAGTATTGAATTTTGCCTTTATAATGTTGGAAACCGCTTTGAGTTCCCTCGGGGAGAAAAGCAGTATATAAATGTAGTAAATAAATAAATTGCTGCATCATTACTCCCCCTTGATGAGATGTGGTCAGTGACACTGGTTGTTCTCATAGCAGTGTAGAAGTAAAATGATTTTTTTTCCAAAGAGGAGAAAAAGTTAAACCCTGAATGACCAAGAAACTTGAAACTGATGATTTGGTTTAAGCAGAGGTAACAAATGGCATGATGAAACATTGTTAAACCCATAGCCAGGTGAACATTCTTAGTATCACTGCCATGATAACCTCAATGGAAACTGCTGGGGGGGGGATTTCACCCTGGTCTCAGACAGTTCCTAAATTTCAATTTGCAGAAGGGGAAACCTTTACCTTCTAATCTTTATGAAAATCTGTACTTGCGTGGGCCAGATTTACATGCTTGTGCAACCCCCAGACTGTTCACCTTAGTCGCTGTTGGATGCAGATGGAAGAACTATTACAGTGCCTTAATCTGTTATCTTGGTGAACTGTAACCCTCGAAAGGGTTGGGCAGAACTACCGTTTGACATCTATCATGCTAATTGTTGGGACTTGGCCCAGAGCACTCTGCTTGGGGCATTCCATAGAGCCAATACATTATCTCAGTGACAGCAGTCTTGTGTTAGTGTTCTCTTTGTGTTCTGGATGCAGAAAGGCAGGGCTGAGAAATATTGACTTGCCTGGGGCCATTGGAGAAAATTAGTAGCTAAATTGAAATTTAGGAAGTACTTCCTCGATTACGACTCATTTCCATTCCAGTATACCAACTCTTTTTTCAAAGGGACGGAAATGATGGTAAGACTGCACACAGAGATGCTTATTAGATTTGCACTGCATCTTTTCGTGGTAATTTGGAGAACAGCTGCACTGAAGCAGATTTAACTAGGAGGAGGAGGAAAGGAGACTTGGTTTTTGTTCAAGCAGTTTGCCTCATCCCTTGTCATTGATTTAACTTTGGGTTCATATGTGCTGCCCAGATTCACCTCCCTGTGTCAGTAGTTCTCAACTTCTTGTCCTAAGGGTACTTTGGACTCTAGTACTCCAAAGCCCCTGTTGGCATGGGTTGTGGGAGATGAAGTCATTATACAAAGGGCTACAGGACTCCAGGTTGAAAACGATCTACAGGACTCCAGGTTGAAAACCTGCATTCTGAAGCACACTCTTTCTCTGTGGAACTTTATCTGTTACATTGCCCTTTGTATAATGACCCTGGAAACAATCTTCTGTAAGCCTTTTTGGAAGAAAGAGCAGCATGGCAACAGTCAGCGGTTATCTGTGACTTGTTAGTGGATTATTCCAAAAATATAGCATTAAAAGTTGTCACATTTACAGTCGCAGCCCAAAAAAAAACGAGCTAAATTAGTAAAGTCCACAGTGGAGGCTAGAAATAGAAATGGAGATAGTTTGGGATGATACAAATCAGACACTTGTTATTATGTCACTGCTACTGTAATTTTAAAGAGCCAGTATAGGGAGTAAGTTTTAATGTTTATATTGGAAACATATGAACCCAAAGTTAAATCAAAGACAAGGGATTTCTTATTATACTTTTAAAGGTTTTATATTATATATTGTCATATCCTATGGCTGGGACAAAAAAATCATTCATTCAAAATTCATTCTCTGCAGAAGAGGTTTCCATTGTTAATGAATGAGAGAGAATGAGACTTTGTATCTATTTTCCTATACCTGTTGCTGGTCTGTAGTCAGCTCTGGGGAATGTAAGACACTGTAGTTGTTGTTGAATCCCTTTTCCAACAAATCTTGTCAGCCTGACCAACGATGAAGCACAATGGGAGTGGTGGATCATCTACATCTAAAGCGACAAAAGCTCCCCACCCCATTTGCCCTCTATGTAATTCATAAAAGGCATAATAACAGAGAGACGGCATTTTCTATGCAAGTCTGCAAAGGCATTCATTTGTTGCTCTCTGTCATTTTCCAGCTCCAGTCTTGATTGCTGGCTACCATCTCATAAGGTTTTCCTAATGTGCATGCAACATTTTTCTCCTTTTTTCTCCATTCTGTAGTATGAAGAGCTCCAGACTGTGGCAGGCAAACATGGCGATGACCTCCGCCTCACCAAGAATGAAATCAATGAGCTCAACAGGCTCATCACCCGGATACAGTCGGAAATCGATGGGCTGAAAGGCCAGGTTAGGAAACAGTGACTCAACACTGGGAAGCTTGTTTGTGATGGATGCAGCAGCACCTGTATTAACAGCACTCTTAAATGCTTATTTAAACAAAAGGGACAGGTCCCTGCATAATGCATAATCTGCATTTTGATAGTAGCAAAGAAGGACGAGGGGTAGGGAAACAGACAGGCAAGGGATGAATGTGACATTAATAGATTTGGTTACCATTGGCTTTGAGAGTCACAATGGGGTCTGGCTCAGGCATGGGCAAACTTTGGCTGTTAGGAATTGTGGGAGTTGAAGTCCAAAACATCTGGAGGGCCAGAGTTTGCTCATACCAAGTCTAGCTGGTACATTATTCTGGAGTCCAGTAATCTGGGGTGTGTGTGAAAAAGCAGACAAACAAACCTAAAAACAACAGAATATGTAAAACACTAAACAAAATATGAAAAAGCATAGCTGTCCTGAGTCCCCGTTGGGGGAGGTGGTGGCGGGGTATAAATAAAGTTTATTATAGACCTTTCCCTTCACCCAGAAAAAAGCCACACACATACTTCAGTGTTGTATTAGTTGTAGCCAGTATATTTCCAGCAGTCTGTAAATTTCTGATGGCAGAAAAAGACAGTACACACCTTTTCTAGTTCGCACAGCTCAAAAATAATTACCTTGTCATACCTCCCATCCACTGTATCTTATTCAGCTTGGAGAAGTTACTTTTTCAGGCTACAACTCTCCTAATCTCCCATCTATCTTGCTTAAAGGAAGAATTCTGGGAGGCGCAGTCCCAAAATTAACTTTCTTCTACACTTTGCCTCTCCTACATAGCGTGCCAACCTGGAAGCTGCCATTGCAGAAGCAGAGGAACGCGGGGAGCTGGCCGTGAAAGATGCCACGGCCAAACTGTCTGAGCTGGAGGCTGCCCTCCAAAGAGCCAAGCAGGACATGGCCCGGCAGCTGCGGGAATACCAGGAACTGATGAATGTCAAGTTGGCCTTGGACATTGAGATTGCCACCTACAGGAAGCTGCTGGAAGGAGAGGAGAGCCGGTGGGTGATGGTCAGGCTTAGAAAGTTTCCCTCTTTGCACAAGAATTTCCAGACTCTTGTTCACATTTCAATGCTTTTGTAAGTTAAGAAAACTTGGCCTCCAGGTAATTGCACTCTGTGGCATATGCTGCAGTTAGGACACGTTTGCTGGGACATTGAGATGAACTGACTTTGCTCTTTGCTTGCTGTTGTTTATTTCTAGTACTTAGATTTTATCTCTGTCTTTTCTGTAACTGCAATGCTGATTGGATATTTTTATTTTGTCTTCTCTCCTGCCTAGGTTGGAGTCAGGAATGCAGAACCTAAGCATTCAGACCAAAACAACTGGTTATTCTGGTAAGCATGTTTAGCACTTGATTGGTAAAGAGCCACAGAACTGTTTTTAAGTTTGAAAAAAGAGGGGGGTATAGTTACCCCCCCCCCCCAGGCCCTTCAGTTTTGTGTTTAACATTGTTCAACAAACACTTATAAAGTCTTCTGTTTGCATGCATGCATGCACACACACACACACACATATACAAACACAAACATGTACACATACATGTTCCAGGGAAGTCTTATGTGGTTCAGTACCTGCTAGTAGCTTAGTTTTTAAATCCCCAATAACTCAGCCAGAATGGCAACATATCAATGGGGAAAAAACAAATGCCATACTCTAGCAAGTGTAAAAAGTGTTTTTCTCCAGTAGATTACCAATTTGTTTTATTGTTGATGATGTTTTTGCTTTTTTATCGCTTGTCCTTTTAATTGCCATATTTATTTGATTCTAATGCACTACCTTATTTGGCCCCACCTTAGAAATTTTCAAGAGGGATCTCAAAACCTGGCTCTTCCGATGCGCTTTTGGAGAGTAGCCATATTATCATACACAGTTGCTCCTCAACGGTTTTTGTCCCCAGAGTATATTTCTCCACCTGTATGAAGGTCTATATTTATGACCCCGTTCCTTTACGATGGATGTTTGTCTCTGCCGTTATGAGTATAGGGCAGGCATGGGCAATCTTTGACCCTCCAGGTGTTTTGGTAGGGATTTCTGGGAGTTGAAGTCCAAAATACCTGGAGGGGAAAAGTTTGCCCATACCTAGTACAGCAGGCATGGGCAAACTTTGGCCCTCCAGGTGTTTTGGATGTCGACTCCCAAAATTCCAGGCCTTGGTTCCCATCCCCCGTCCCCCCCTCCCCGCCACTTAAGTAACTGAGGGGAGAAAGGAAGGGGCCTGAGGCCAGGAATTGTGGGATTTGAAGTCCAAAACACCCGGAGAGCTGAAGTTTGCCAGTGCCTGTAGTATAAGGCAAAATGAAGAGGAAGTCATTAGAATGAGAGCCTGAAATTGCATATAAAATGAATGGAGAACTTAATGTTGGTCAACAAGTTTCTAGCCATTATGGTGTGGGGTGATGGAAATTGCAGTACCATTTAAAAGACTAAAAGGTTCTCCACCTCTGTCCTAGATCAAGATCCTATCTTTGAGCCTTAGCCAAATGATAGATAGATAGGCTCAGCTAAAATTAGAAAAATGAATAAGAAAATACATGTGGATCTTACTTCAAGAGTGGCATCTTCTGCCGGTTTTTATCTGGTGTTTTTTTGTTTTTTGTTTTGCTGCACCAGGTATTGTGATGTAGAAAACACTGTTCTGTGTCCAATGGGTTTTCTCTATCCCATCCAGGTGGTCTGAGCAGTGGATATGGTAGCTATGGGAGTGGATTCAGCACGTACTCAAGCGGTGGATACTCCATGAATTCCTCTCCCCTGGAGAGCTCAGTAGTAACCAAGTCGAAAGCCATTGTCATCAAGAAGATCGAGACCCGAGATGGGAAGCTGGTGTCCGAATCCTCAGATGTGCTGTCTAACTGAAGTTGCTGTTGGCTTCCATTTTGGTGTGCCTTAATCCAATGAGCCTACCTTATAGTAGCTAGGCTGGGGGGTCAATGGGAGAAATGGGATGAGGTCAGGCGGGGAGGGTGGTGAAATTACTTCTCTATATTTTTGTGTAGGACAGGATTTGTGGGGGACTTTGTAGCCCACCGGATGTTGTTGGATAACAGCTCCCATCACCCCGATTGTTGGTTGTGCTACCTGGGGCTTATGGGAGCTGGAATCTGGGAACATCTGGGAGGCTTTAGTTTCTCCCAGAGCGGCCCTAGGACATCAGATCCCACACAATACTGTGGTAGTCTCAATTCCAGCCAGTCTGCTGCTTTTTCCTCACCAGTCAGTGGTCAATCCATGCTGACCGAGTTTTTGTCTCCTTGCCTTTGAAGGTTGTTTACCTCATAACTTCTTTTTTCTGGGCACCACTTTTGGCTACCTGAGGATTGGCACTCAAGAGCTGTGAGTGCTGTTTGTATATATCAGGGATGGACAATCTCTAGGCCTCCATTATGCCAGGCAGGCTAGGGCTGATGGGAGTTGTTGGCCAAAAACTTGGAGGAGGCAAACTTGCACATCCCTGGTATATGTGACTCCGAATCCCTTTCTAGTCTTTCCTTCCTCCTCCTCTACGAAAGCAAAGTGATCAGTGTTTTACTGCTCACTGATGCAACTTCTTTCTCAGCCTGTAGGCATTCTAACTTCATTGCCACTGTCTGGGAGAGGAGAGCTGCTCTTGCATCTTAACACTATGAAGTAAAAGGAAAACTTTTCCTAGGATGCCAAAGATACCATAGTAGCCTTCTAATACCCTTATGGTAGCTGAGCCCCCATTTTTGCCCCTATCTCATGTTGTTAGGTAAAGTGCTTTTTAAGGCATCAAAATTCTTCAGATGAATACTGGTAGTCCTTCTGCAGGACAAAGAAGTGCCTTAGATGAAGTACTTTGATACCACCTCCTTCTTGCCTTCACATGACAAAACTGTCTTCTGTCTGTCCGTTGCCTTTTCTGAATAGTGGTCAGAATCCTATATCATTGACTCATGTTACAACACTTTACATATACATGGCTATGTAGCAGAGACACTGAGAAATCATGTTGGTGAATTGCAGAGATATGTATCAGGACACACGCAAGGGTATTCAATGTAAATTGGTCCAGTTCTATATTGGTCACTTTGCTAGGTCTGCATCATAGTAATGTAACAGCAGTCCTCTACTGGGTATGGAATTATGAAACTATCCACTTCAGCATATATAGCTCCATATATGAAGACCTGGGTCCAAAATACAATTCAAGTGAACATCCTTAGGAAGAATAATGTAACCTTGGTATGGGTAGAATTTGAATTAATTTTGCCATTATTGATCTTCACGAGAAGTCCTTCAGAAGTCTTTTCAACAGACCCAAGAAGTTTGGGGCTGGATTTTCCCAACTTTTTAGTTGCTGTTGGATGCTTCTCCGTTGATGTTTCTGGTGCTACCAATCAAAATTACATTTTGCGATTGTGAAGTCTAATAAAAGAGATGGCTGGAAAATGTGGGAAAGGCTGCAAGTGGGAGATACTCTTGACTAGACCATCTACAAAATATTGATGTTTCTTGCTTTAATGGAATTATGGGATGTGGGTCAGGCTGTCCATCTTTAGAGAGTAAAATTGTATAAGCCACGAATTCACTCTGGAGGAAATCTGTAGTCTAGATTTCTGCCCTATCACTACTGTGACTATGAGAGAGTAACATCATACAATATAGATTATAGGTTCCCAACCTTTGGGTTTCCAGGTGTTTTGGACTTCAACTCGCAGAAATCCTAGCCAGCTTACCAGTGGTTAGGAACTGGGAGCTGAAGTCCAAAACACTGGGAAGTCCAAAGGTTGGGAACCACTGGTATAGATTCTCAGGCAGCTCCTTTCTAGATTTTTTAAAATAACGGGTCAGATTCCCAAAATTTAGTGGGACGTGCCTCAATAAAAGGCAAGCACAGCTTACAGTTTGAAAGGCAACATGTTTTTCAGGTCTCCAAACAAAGACTTGGCAATAAGTCACACACACATACACATTTCATGGCATTGGTGCATTAATTGGTCAAATTAAGTATCAATTTCATTTTGTTTTTAATAAGAATTTAGTAATACTTGCAAACCTTTGTATTCAGAAAAAAGTGCAGTATGGAGCAAAACTGGCAATTTTTCCTATTCTTGCTAGGAGTAGTGCTGTCCCTTTTTAGACAGAAAAAGAAAGCTTGATGCTAATCTGTTTTCTTAGATAGACAAGTGGAGAACTTTTATCCCTCTGCTTGTTTTGAACTACAATTCCCAGTTATTCTGGGCATGAGATCAGAGTTCTAAGCCAAAAGGCTCCCCACTGTTTGTTTTAGGGCTCCATAAGTAGAAATGGGTTATGGAATGATATAAGTTCATATGCTAATGAGTTTTGAGAGTCTGCCTCAGTACTGTCCTCCTGCCCGCCATTTTTGGTATAGAAGTATGCTTAGGTCAAAGCTTCAATCTTAACTGTGAACAAAGGTTTTGTCCTGAAGGAGGTGGAAATCAAGCCTCATCATTCTTCAGGGTCGGCAGGAGCATAAAGCAAAACCATCTGTGAATTATCTTTTAAAAACACTTTTGAAATAAAAGACTGTTCTCTCTTGAACACTGTTGTAAGAGATTCCTTATCTTGTGAAATTGTATGTCTTCTGTGAGATAAAGTTCATAATGGTCAAAGAATGAAACACTGGATTACTTATTAAAATAAGCCTACTTATTAAAATAAGTCCAGATCTTCAGTAGCAGTTACATAGTCATAACCTAGAGGTATGTTCTTGTCATGATTTCATATTCACAAATATGCATAAACGAGGGGTGAAGAAGGTCACCAATTCCTGTGTACCAGGAAGCAGACACTACAATCTATGGGATCTGATTTGGTTGATTGGGAAGCAGCTGATCGATGAACCCCATTTTCCCATAAAGGAGTTTCACTTCTAAAGCTGTTGGGGATACAATCTCATGTATTCCCCAGAAAAATGTAGACTTGTCCATATACATCAAGTATGAGCAAACTTTTTTCTCTTGGGGCCAGATTGCAGGCCAGATGGGGAGGGTGGATCAGGAGGAAGAGGGGTCGGGCACATACTGGGAGGGGGAGGGTCCAGGAGGAGGCAGGGCAGGGCCTGGGTCATCCTGAGGTCCTCCCAGCATAAGGACAGGGTTGCTTGCTCTACCCTTATGCCGGGAGGAAGACAGGACACGGGACGACTGCACTAATCCTCCCACAACCCCAATCCTCCTTGGGCTGTACTTAATTGTTTTATTTATGACATTTATATGCCACCCTTCTCATCCTGAAGGGAACTCAGAGCGGCTTACAAGTAAAAAGTAAATACAATATATTATATTATTACCATATATAATATATATTACATTGCACTATAACATTATATTGTAATATTATTAGCAATATTACATTTAATATAAAATATATAATTATGATATATTAGTAGTATTGTATTACATTATAATATCAATATTATATGTATACAATATATTATATGCACAGTGCAGGAGACAAGATGGAACTGCCTTCCTGGCCCCTCTCTTCATTCTTATCTCAGAGCAGTGGTTGATGCTGGGGGTGGGGTGGGGGTCCCAACTGATGACACTGGAGGCAAGATGGGACTGCCTTCCTGGCCCCTCTCTTTTATGCTGGGAGGAGGGTGAGAGTGTTCTGGAGGGCTCTTGACTGCTGCATGCCATTTTCGAGTTGTCCTCCTAGCATAAAGATGGGGCTGCTAGCACTTTTCTGATGCTGGTATGAGGTCAAGACAGTGCTCAAGAGGGCTTTCAATTGCTACATGACGTCCTTCCCCATCTTTTTGGTATAAGGATGTGGTGGGCCACCATGTCCTCCTGCCAAAAGGACAGGGAAAATGAAGAGAGCTTGAGGTAAGCATCCAGGGGGCTTTGTCTGACCCCTGGGCCTTAGTTTGCCCATGCTTGATATACATGCTTATCCATCACAAGAGTAGGTGGCTGCTCAGATATTGTTGAGAGCACAGTGCCTACTTTAACCTAGACGGTCTAAGATGGATTTCAGTGGTAAATCATCTATTTTCTGGCCATTCACTTTAGTCAGAGAGAGGAACATTCATGGATCCTGTGACACTGAGGCCTATAAAAACAGCCGTGGTGTGGGTTACAACTCCTCTCCATTCAAGAACATGAATGGACAATTCTGCCTCCAGATGTTGCTGTACTGCAACTCGCACAATCCCATGTAGAATGCTGGATGTGAGCAATCTCTGGATTTGCCTTTGTAGCAAAGGTTCTCACCAAACCACTCAAGGGAAACTGAGTCAGAGGAGGAAAATACAACAGATAATTTTAAAACTCTTAAAAGTGATGGAACCATATGGCACCCATCACAACCTACTACTGCATCTTTTCACACATGGAACGCTATTGGTTTTGGCAATTCCACCACCCACTTCACCTTGCCTACAGTTTTAAACAGGCTTTCTCCCCATGTTGAGAGTTAATCTGGATCTACTACCTCTTCTTTTCTTCTCTGCACCCATGTTTACTATTTGTTTACAGGTTCCTTAGGAGCATGCATAGTATTATGACACACCCCTTTCCCCATTTGCCTTTTTCCAGCTCAAAACTTCAGCCTATGCTAAGGGACTGAGCAGTCTTCAGTAGTTCCCACAGCTGTATTGGAGAACTACAGGGAGAAATACCCTCAATGGGAATGAAAACACATTTTCCAAACTTCCTCTGCAATAGGTTAAGCATTAACATATCAGTCCCTATTTGTTACATGGCAGATAATGGTGATTCTGTTTTAGCATTTACTTGGCAAGAATTTTTCTATTGCCTTGTCTAAGGATCACCAGTGGGTTTCAATGGCAAAGCAGTTTCTCAGAGCCATTGCACTTAAACTACTACACTACACTGGGTCTCCTGTGTCCTTTCTTATCAGTTTTCTGCCTTATAGTTTTGATCTACTCCTTTTGTCACTCAGCCTAGTTCACTGCAACCAAGATCCTGGATTGCATTGATGGAATGGAAAGCTCTTGTAAATGTAATTCCACTTCCTTCACCCTTCCAACTGATCTACTGCTGGGATGCCCTGCCATTGCCATATAGTACTTAAAGGAATACCAGGAAAGCAAACAATGGCTGTATTGTATTGTTGAAGGCTTTCATGCCCGGAATCACTGGGTTGTAGGTGACCTCACTACCTCTAAGGATGCTTGCCATAGATGCAGGCAAAACTGAATATACCCCTTTCTTGGAAGAGAGAGGTGCATATACTATGCAACTCGTCCTGTACCTTTAAACTACTATGCTGACCCCAATTATGATGATGATAGTATTGTTGATACATAGTAAACCCCTCCTGAAACCCTTATAGTTTACTAAGAGACCACAAATAAATATATATTTTTCTTTTTTTAATTAAAAACATTTTCTGGAAATCTGGAATCACACAAGTTTGAAGCTTTAGAACAGGGGTCCTCAAACTAAGGCCCGGTGGCCGGATACGGCTCCCAAGGTAATTTACCCGGCCCCCACTCAGGGTCTGAAATGACTTGAAAGCAGGGTTGTTGTAGGTTTGTTCGGGCTATATGGCCATGGTCTAGAGGCATTCTCTCCTGACGTTTCACCTGCATCTATGGCAAGCATCCTCAGAGGTAGTGAGGGTGCTTGCCATAGATGCAGACGAAATGTCAGGAGAGAATGCCTCTAGAACATGGCCATATAGCCCAAAAAAACCTACACCAACCCAATGGCTCGATTGTGTTGTCGAAGGCTTTCATGGCCGGAGTCACTGAGTTGCTGTAAGCCTTTCGGGCTGTATGGCCATGTTCCAGAAGCATTCTCTTCTGACGTTTCACCTGCTTCTATAGCAGGCTTCCTCAGAGACATCACAACCTCTGAGAATGCCTGCCATAGATGCAGGCGAAACGTCAGGAGAGAATGCTTCTGGAACATGGCCATACATCCTGAAAGGCTTACAGTGACCCAATGGCTGTATTTCAACAACTAGCCACAGGAAGACAATATTATCATCTGGAACCTCCAAAGGATTTCCAGAAAATCCAGGAAAATGCTGCTGCCTTGTGATCAACTGCTAAAATACAGCTGGCCACTGCCTGGTTTAGTGGCTCGGTTAACCACCATGGCAGGGGAAAGTGGGAATCATAGAGGGAGGTGCTGAGTACTTTTGTGTGCAATAACCATAAAGATACATCTGTAAATAAAATATAACCCTATGTCTGCATATGCTGCCAACAGGATCCCAGCTGACTCCTTAAGTGTGCTTTGTATTCCCAGACTCTGCCATATTGGACTCCCTGCCTCCACAATTCAAATTCTCCACCCACCTCTTAGTCAAATACACAGCAGCTGGTTCAAGCTTCATTGGGTTAATCTACAAACAACTTCCCCATTCGTTATCAGACATATATTGGGAAATGCTGTATATCTTGTAACAAAGCTTATATATTCATTAATTCATGTCACATTTTGTTTAACAGTTAAGATTAACAGGCAATTTCCCAAAGGCAGGTGTCTCTAGGTCGAAGTTCATGTGCTAATTGGCTGTTGCAAGTGTAAATTGGGACTAGTGAAAGCACCAAAAGGCCAGGAAGAACACCAAAGGACAGGGGGAAAACCTCTTGAGCAGTGTTTCTCAACCTGGGGTGTCAGAAGGGTCCCCAAAGATCGTCAGAATACACAATATTTTCTGTTGGTCATGGGGGTTCTGTGTGGGAAGTTTGGCCCAATTCTATTAGTGGTGGGGTTCAGAATGCTCTTTGATTTTAGGTGAACTATAAATCCCAGCAACTACAACTCCCAAATGGCAAGGTGTATTTTCCCCAAACTCCACCAGAGTTCACATTTGCACATATTGAGTGTTCATGCCAAGTTTGGTCCAGATCCATCATTGTTTGAGTCCACAGTGCTCTCTGGATTTAGGTGAACTACAACTCCCAAACTCAAGGTCAATGCCCACCAAGCCGTTCTAGCATTTTCTGTTGGTCATGGGAGTTCTGTGTGGCCAGGTCTCATTCAATTCCTTCGTTGATGGGGTTCAAAATGCTCTCTGATTGTAGGCGAACTATAAATCCCAGCAACTACAACTCCCAAACGACAACATCAATCTCCCCCAACCCCACCAGTATTTGGCGTATCGGGTATTTGTGCCAAATTTGGTCCAGTGAATGAAAATCCATCCTGAATATCAGATATTTACATTACGATTCATAACAGTAGCAAAATTACAGTTATGAAGTAGCAACAAAAATAATGTTATGGTTGGGGTCAGGACAACATGAGGAACTGGACTAAGGGGTCGCGGCATTAGGAAGGTTGAGAACCACTGCTCTTGAGCCTCCTAAAATGCTCTTCTTCCCTCTTGGGTCCCAAAAGAGGGCCTTTATCTTTCATGCCTACCCCAAATACTTCCTTTAACAAGGTGTGTTTGTTCAGCATTTTGCTTTATCTGGCTTCATTCCGGAAGTTTATTTTAAACCACACCTACAGGAACAAACATCCTCTCACTCTTCTTGTTGAAATTTCACAATTAAAAAGACACAAAATATCAAGACATGGAAAATATGGAAGCATTTATTGCACATTGGACATTTTAAATTAAAACAGCAACCCCTGTCTCTGAAATTCGGAGGCGGCAGCAGCTTCCTCATTTCTTCTTCTTCCTCTTCTTTCAATTAAAGTGGCATCTGAAAAATAAAATCTCTAGCGGTTTTTCGGAGATCAGTGCGAAGACCGTCGACAAGTCCGGGCCGACACCGGGCAATGGCTTGGCTTCCTAACGTGGCAAACTTTGGCATTGCGGGAGCATCCGGCTTTCCTAGCTTAAGTCTCTGTCCCACGTCATTCCCCACAGGAAGCAGGCCAGGGGTGTGGGGAGACAGAAAGTGAAAGCCCAGGACCCTCCATTCTGGCCCGTGGAAGAGAAAGGGCAAGATTTGGGAGGTGATTGTGCTTTTCCTTCATCATCATCATCATCATGGCCGAGCTGTTTCAGAGGAGATTGGCAGCATCGAAACTGTCCAGGGCAACACTCCCTTCCCCAAAGATGGACGGAACAGGCAGCTTGGCAGAGGGGGCCTGAGATCAGGCCAGCACCGGCCGCTCCAGCGGCTTCAAGTATTCCCTTTGGCTGGGAGCAAAGGCCTGCTGCAGACCCCAGTCAGGGTACAACGTCTTTGTAGGATCCGAGCCCCAGGGAATGGGGGGAGAGGGAAGGAACCTCTTTTGGTGTGGGGCAGAGGAGCCTGGCGCATTGTTCTTTGTGGCAGTCCACTGGGGGGGCTCAGCCGCTGGGGCCCTGCCCATTCTTTGCCCTGTTGGTGTCGGATGCACTCCCCTCCCCAGTGCCCGCGGCAGGCAATCCTGGTGCCCCTCTGCAGGACAGCAGCGACAACACACATGTGCAGAGGGCAATGCCGGGCCTGCTAGGCCTCCGAAGCTGCTTGTGGCTTCAGCTGAGCCTTCTCCATGGCCGTCCCATATGGAAGAGAGCGTTTGAAAAAGCCCAGCTGGGGAAGGAAATAGGGAGAGGCGGTCAGGCTCTGCATGAGGAACAACACCCAGTGATTGTCTCTAGGGCAAACCCTACTGAAACAAAACAACATTCATGCAAGAAGACTTCTCTATTCTTGATTTAGCTCCTCACTTGACAAAGTGGGGTGAGTAAAGGAGATAGCTCAAGAAAAGTCCTCCTGGAGTGGCACAAAATGCACGAGAATGGCAACCATCCTTCCAGTAGGCACTGCCACCAACCCAATTATTTTTTAAGAATTTGCCTCCAAATCCTTGAGGACCAGAACATTGTTGGAAATAGCACCCTTCCAAGCCTTCACTATTTCTTTGTTAATGTATATATTGTATTGTATGTATATACTGATTTGCCATTTTGACTGACCTCTTTGGTGTGGTAGGGCCTACAGACATGATTGTTTGAGCATGTTCAGACTCAAGACTCCATTTTGTTATTAGTATGCTTTTGGACTTTAATGTTACCAGTTCGCTTTAGACCTCAGTGGAGGTGGGTGCAGTATGCTTTTGGACTTCAATGGAAGCAGATGTCTTTTAAACTTATGCAGGAACAGTTCATTATATGTTTGCTGTGAGAAGCAGTGAGTACAGTATACGGTTTGGACTTTCATAAGATGTATACTTAAAGACTGTGGACTATGGAGAGGCCTGTAGCGAGGGGTGGGGGGTTTAGGGGTTCAACCCCCCCCCCGCCCCCGAAATTTTTCAGGTTAAAAAAACTGGTTTACTCATGAATTTTAACTGGTTAACCAAATCCCCATGCTAAGTCTATGAGACGCAAAAAATTAAAGAGTCCCTCCAGAACTGCAAGCATTATTTCAAACAAATATTGACAATTTATTCACACTGTCATTACTTGCAGCAATAACCAATGTAGCGAAGCAACCAAGTTGGGTGTGTGTGTGTGTTGAATGCTCTCATTAAGAAGGCCAGACTTGGTGGAGGTGGTTGACAGGGGCAAAACTGCAGGCTATTGAAGGCTACATCCTATATATAACTGGTCCTATATATAACTGGACTTTAATAAGAAATGTGCCTGTATGTGGAATTAATACAATATGATTGTGAGTAAACAAGATATGCTATTTTTTAAAGAAGACTTTTTTTTGTCTCTGAGTGCATATTTTAAACAAAGAGTTTTCAAGGGGGAGTATATGTTTTGGGTAACTGCAATTTCAACTTCAAAGAAACATTTTAAAACTCTGCTAGCCAAGTACATGTTTTTGTGTAGTGGCATGTCTTTGTCCCTGGCAGTTCAATGACATGAGTTACCTGTATGCCATGAATGCTTGTGAACATTACTTTTTCAAAGGGTCGACTTCTAACAAGGTTATGCATTTCCTTGACTAGTGGTTTTCAAAAGGTGGTCTCCAGATGTTCATGGCCAAAAGGATATGACATCATTTTTCTTTTCAAAAAGGTTATGAATGCCACTTTTCCCCAAAAGGTTATGAACCCCCCCCCCCCAAATCCCCATATATTAAAGAAAGAAGTTTAAAGCAGAACAGGCTTGCCAATGGACTGCATGTTTATCTAAAACCCTTGCCAAAAACTTCATTTGGAATGACTCAGAATAAAATTTAAGCAAATGCAGGTGTATCTATCATTCAATGGTTGCAACATGCTCTCAGCACGGCTGAGGCAGAGACAGACTCTACCACTGACTTCCTGTAATCATCCAATTGCCCCACACAGTCATTCTGTGCTTCAAAGCAACTAGACAAGCTTGAGAAGCATCTGATCACTTCCCATTGCCAGAAACGAAGTAATGAAATCAGCACTGAGAAGACACATCTGGCTCTGGGACATAGCCAGACATATCTCTGATCCTTTCTGCTTCCCACAAAGCAAATGTGGAATGGCTACAACAGCTTTTCACTAAATCAAAGGGGGGCACATTTGGCTGCTGCTCAAGAAGGGAACACCTAAGCATATGTATGTTCTTAAGAGAATTCCAGCCATTATGCGCATGTATCAATTAAATGCTATAAAGACCTTCACAGATTGCAATTTTAGACGTACAATGGAATTGAATGACAGGGATGCATCAAACCTGTGTTTTGAAATAAACAAATCACAGAGGTAATGCATTGTTTACTATACTGGGAATGGCAACCTGGATGTACCTCTGCACAATGTGTGAAATGCCTCAAAATATGGAGCAAGGCCAGAAAAGAATAGGTTTAGATCTAGGGAGGATCAAGACCTGTCCAGGAAGCAGAGGCTCCACTCCATAATCACCATTTGGAAAAATGCAAAACTTCAACCTGGCTCTTCAGATTGCATCATTACCCTTATTTTCTTTAACCAACACATCGAGAAACACAGAATTGTTGGTAGGAAGAAAAAAATTCAATGGTTCTCAGCTCAATCTGCCAGAGAACACTGGAATGCAGCTATCTGAAAACCTTACAATCTGCGTTTTCTAGTATTTTAGAGATTCTAACAGGAGTCCCTGGTGGCGCAGTAGGTTAAACCCCTGTGCCAGCAGAACTGAAGACCTACAAGTTGCAGGTTCGAATCTGGGGAGAGCGCAGATGAGCTCCCTCTATCAGCTCCAGCTCCTCATGCAGGGACATTATAGATGCCTCCCCATAACGATGGTAAAAACATCAAAACACCTGGGCGTTCCCTGGGCAACATCCTTGCAAACGACCAATTCTCTCACACCAGAAGTGACTTGCAGTTTCTCAAGTCGCTCCTGACACGACCAAAAGAGAGAGAGAGAGAGAAAGAGAGAGAGAGAGATTCTAACCTCTTCCCCCCTAAGATGAATGCACGCCCCTCTCTTCATGGGAGGTTCCCCCTCAGCCATCCTACCTTGTATAATACATAGATGAGCAGTGCCAGGAGCAGCAGTCCAATCAGAATGGCTAAGATGATGATCCAGAGAGGAACCCCCTGGCTGGTCTCTGCTTTGGCCCAATGCAGTGAGGTTGACACCTGTCAAGAGAAAAGAAGCAAGGCGAAGGTCATGCTGATCATGAGCCAATATGCAGACAAGAATGACCTTGCTTCACTGGGTAAGAGCCATCCCGAATCCCTTTGGAGAGAGAGGGCGGGATATAAATAACGTTTATAAGACCCATGGGAGAGCTCTAATCAATCTTGTATCTCAAGGATTGTTAAACTGGTTAGCAAGAAACATTATATGGATCTCCTCTGCACAGAGAACAGGCTCTTAGATCAAGATGAAATAATGGTTTCATCCTTCCTGGTTAGGCTAGGAGCTTAGGGGAGGAACCTGGTTGGTTGCTGGAATTAGCATGCGAACTACGTGGAACTTGGCTAAAAAAGCAAGCCAATTCTAATTCAATTCTTGTTGCTGTGTTTGGGCATTGAATGTTTGCCTTTTATGTTTGGAATGCGCCCTGAGTCTCTCCGGAGAGATAGAGCGGAATATAAATAAAGTATTATTATTATTATTATTATTATTATTATTATTATTATTATCTATATAAGTAAAAAATGTAATGTTTGTTTGTGGGATTGACATAACTCAAAAACCAGTGGACAAACTGACACCAAATTTGGACACAATACACCTAACAGGCCAACAAGTGACCATTACTCATAAAAACACTGAAAAACATAGCAGAAGGGACTTAAAAAGCAAAAAAAAAAAAAAAAAAGCATTCCAATGCATGTGCAAAACTACATATACACATGGAAACACACATACACACATATACACAAATATATATCCACACATATATACACACAAAACACATATACAGACTGGGCCACAGCAACGCGTGGCAGGGGACGGCTAGTTATCTATATAAATAAAAATGTAATGCTTGTTTGTGGGATTAACATAACTCAAAAACTACTGGACGAATTGACACCAAATTTGGGCACAATACACCTGTCAGGCCAACAAGTGACCATCACTCATAAAAACATTGGAAAAACACAGCAGAAGGGACTTAAAAGGCCAAAAAAGAAAAAAGATGCTACAGCGCATGTGCAAAAATGACTCCCCCTGGCAAACAAAACACACAATAGCATATCCGCACTCTCTTCCATACTACAGCTCCCAGACCAGGCTTTTTAGGAGAGGAGGATGATCCAACTACACTGCTTCCAAGCTGCAAGCTTTCTTCTTCTTTGATTTATTTGAGAGCATCCCAATCCCTGCGGATTTCCAATTTCCTATTCATGGACTGCAACTCCCAGCAATCCTTCTGATATATAGATTGGATAGAGACTGATAGGGAGGAGGGAGGAGGAGGGAGCAAGCTTGTTTTCTGCTTCCCTGGAGACTAGGACGCGGAACAATGGCTTCAAACTACAAGAGAGGAGATTCCATCTGAACATGAGGAAGAACTTCCTGACTGTGAGAGCCGTTCAGCAGTGGAACTCTCTGCCCCGGAGTGTGCTGGAGGCTCCATCTTTGGAAGCTTTTAAACAGAGGCTGGATGGCCATATGTCAGGGGTGATTTGAATGCAATATTCCTGCTTCTTGGCAGGGGGTTGGACTGGATGGCCCATGAGGTCTCTTCCAACTCTTTGATTCTATGATTCTGATAGGTAGGTAGATAGATGGATCAGGAGGACTACTGGGAGTTGCAGTCCAAGAATAGGTAGAGAAGGAAGGAAGGGGAGAAAGAGGAAGGGAAAGGAAAAATGCAGGGAATGGAAGGGAAGAAGAGAAGGAAGGAAGGAGAGAAAGAAAGAAAAAAGAGAAGGAAGGAAAGAGGGAGGGAAGGAAGGAGAGAAAGAAAGAAGAGAAAGAGAGAGGGAAGGTTGGACACAGCAACGCGTGGCGGGAACAGCTAGTATTATTATAAGAGCCCTCTGGACCAAACTAAAGACTCATCTCTTCTCTGATTCAGCATCCTCTTTCCTATTGATTTATAGCTAGATAATAATAATAATAATAATAATAATAATAATAATAATAATAATAATAATCTTTATTTATACCCCGCCACCATCTCCACAATGGGGACTCGGAGCGGCTTACAGGAGGCCAAGCCCAAACAACAATTACAATAAAGAAGAACCAAAACGCAAACTGAAAACACGAACAACAAACAACAACATCATAATTACATAAAACATGTGAATACATAACAATGTAAAAATTACAGTAAGTTGTTTGTTTGTTTATTGCTTTGTGCTGTTTATAGCATAATGGACACTAAACCAGGCATATAAGGACTGCCATCTTTGACAAGCATTGCACCAATTCAAATCTGGGAGGGTAATTTATGGGTAGTAGCCTTTTGGCAAACCTGGGCAATTTTTACCCATAATTCACCCTCTTAAATTGGAATTGGTGGGATGCTTATCAAAGATGGCAGTCCTCATATGCCTGGTTTAGTGTCCATGATGCTACAAACAGCACTAAACTATACACAAACTGTAGAGATATGTTTATTATAAAGTGTTATTTATAATGTGTTTAAACTGTATTTATGTTTTACATTGGTTGCCATGTCCTAGCTGTGAGAGATAGGTTGCCATGGTGACAAGGCAAGAAGAGGAGGTGGGCGGAGCTTAAGGAGAAAAAGGTTTGAAAGGGACAGTTAATTTTCAGTCAGGAGGAAGAGACCCTGAGAGAGGGTAGCAGAGTCAGATAGGGACTCTGAGTTAGTTTCAGTCAGGAGGAAGAGACCCTGAGAGAGGGTAGCAGAGTCAGATAGGGACTCTGAGTTAGTTTCAGTCAGGAGGAAGAGACCCTGAGAGAGGGTAGCAGAGTCAGATAGGGACTCTGAGTTAGTTTCAGTCAGGAGGATGAGACCCTGAGAGGAGGAGCAGAGACAGTTAGGGCTCTGTGGTGTGAAGCAGTATAGATTCAGTTAGTTTTAGTGTTTGTGAATATTTCTTCAGCAAGGGAGCTGAAGGGAAACCTCGTTAGATTGCTTGAGTTAAAAAGGATCTAACAGAGGGGGTTTTAGGATCGCCAGTAGTGGAAGACTGGAGATCAGTGGTTTGATCCGGTATAGGACAAACAGTGTGAATATTCACAACAGGGAACACTGAAATAATAAAGCACTTCACTGAAGAAGGAGTTTTTAAGATTGTAACATCTAAAGCCTGAATGTATCTCAACCAAGCCATTTTGTAACCATCAAGCATATGCCAAGCTCAACATCTCAATATTGCAACAATTACGCTTTGTTTAATAATAAACTTGTTCTCTTTGTATTTTAAATCTGCCTCCTCCATTGATTTTACGTTCGGTGCATTCCACTCTACCAAAGTTACCTCACAACGCAAATAGGGATAAATAGAGACTTTAAGACCAGCGTCTCTAAACTTATTGGTGGCAGTTTAATTTAATAGCAGTCTAGGAACTTTCTTACATTTTTGGTGGTCCCATTTGGTGGGATTAACACCACGTCTTTACATTTTATTGGTGGCATTGATACGTTCTTTACATTTTTGGTGGCAGACGACGGGATTCGTGTAACAACTGATCGAGTGCCTTAAGTTTAATTTAAGAATAAGTTGTGAGGTAAAAGTTGTTGGAACATGGCTACCAGGCGGCAGAGAAAGCTGGCTGAGGAAAGAGAGGGAGACCAAGAAGAAAGTTCGGGCTCTGAGGCAGAGACAGAGCCGGTGCCTATGTCAGAAATGGCTTATAAGTACAAACTAGAGATGAAACGTTTGGAGATGGAGATAAAGGCAAAAGAAAGACAAAGAGAGAGAGAATTGGAGATGGAGGAAAGACAAAGAGTGAGAGAATTGGAACAGGAGATGGAGAGAGAGGCTAAACAAAGAGAGTTTGAAGAAAGACAAAGAGAAAGAGATAGAGAACAGGAGTTAGAATTGAAGAGAATGGAGTTTGAGCTGCAGAAGCAAAGATTAGCTTTGTCTCAAACATCCAGTGACATCCAGGAGGGGAGATCTGCAGTGGATACCCCAGATTTGACAAAGAAATTCCCAAAATTTACCAAGGACGATTGTCCAGAGAAATTTCTAATATCTTTTGAGAGATGTTGTCGAGATTTTGGGGTGGCTAAGGAGAAATGGATGACATACCTTAGGCCTCAGATAAGTGGGAAACTTTTGCAGATTTATGGACAGATGCCTGAGGAGTCTTATGGAGACTATGATCTGTTTAAGAAACAGATTCAACAAGAGTTTAGATTGACTCCGGAATATTATAGATTTAAGTTCAGAACCTTAAAGAAAGATAAAACTCAAAGTTTTGCTCAGGTGGCCTCAAGATTGTCTCAACTGTTCGATAGTTGGGTAAAGATGTCTGAGGTGGAAGATTACCAACAGCTGAGAGAACTTTTAAAGCTGGAACAGTTTTTTCAGTTAGTGCCTTATGATATTCGCTGGGTGATTCAAGATCGCAAGCCATCCACTATTGTAGAGGCGGCGGTTATGGCAGATCAAATAACAACCTTAAAAGAAGGATTCAAAAGGGAAGATCCGCCAAATGACAAAAGAACAAACAGGCAGCCATTTTATCCACAACAAACGCGCCCACAGCAAGAAAAGGGCTCTGACTTAGAAAACACCATCTATAGGAGGCAGAGTGTAACAAGACAAACTGCTCCTGAGGTAAAAAGACGGTGCTTTCAATGTGGAAAATTGGACCATATAAAATATCAATGTCCCCTGTTAAGGAAAGAGAAAACAACCCTCTTTGTGAATAAAATGAAAGAAACACCAAAGGCAGAACCAGATACTGTTTCAAAGGAGAGTTCAGGCTCAGAGCCTCAAGAGAAACAATGTTTGTTCATCTTGTCAGGCAGCCCATCTGGGGATTACTTAGAAACCATTTCTATTGATAACAAAGACAGGAAAGGACTTAGAGATACAGGTTCTGAAGTGTGTATAGTGCACCCCGAAATAATACCTCAGAAATTTCAGCAGCCAACCTCTGAAATAAGATTAAAAGGTTTAGGACCTGCGATACCAACAGCAGTGGTGACTTTGCCAATAGAATATGAAGGATGGAAGGGTATGTGGGATTTTGCAGTCAGTCCTGACATACCATACAAATGTTTAATTGGAAATGATTTGGCCAAGAAGATTGAAAGATGGAAGATGGCGTGTGAGGAGAAAGAATGTAACAACGAAAGCCCTGAACAAAAAGCCATGTGTTTTGCCATACAACAAGATGGGGATGAGAGTCCGGAATCCAGCGCTACAGTTGCTGAGCTTGTTAAGAAGACGGGAGGAGTTGAAGAGATTCGGCAGGAACAAGGAGCCGATGTTTCTCTTAAACCTCTATTCGCTTTAGCTCAAAACCCCACAGTATCGGCAAAAGAACAGCCCTCCGAGTTTGTGTTAAAGAATGGTGTCTTATATAGAGAAACCAGAAGTGTGAACTCGACAGAAGGATCAGTAACATGTAGTCAAATTGTAGTGCCTCAAAGTTTTAGAGAACAGCTGATGAGGGTGGCACACGAAAACCCTCAAGGTGGACATTTGGGTGTGAGGAAAACCACGAAGAGAATCACTAAGAACTTTTATTGGCCTGGCATGTTCCAGAAGATCAAAGAGTTTTGCCAATCTTGTGACATCTGCCAGAGATTGAGTACTGGAAGGGATAAAGTTAAAGCTCCTATGATCCCTATGCCAATAATGGGAGAACCATTTTACAGAGTAGGCATTGACATAGTGGGGCCTCTTTGTAAACCAAGCAGACGTGGTTACCGATACGTTTTAACCATGATTGACTACGCCACAAGATATCCAGAGGCTGTAGCTCTGACTAACATCGAGACAACAACAATTGCAAATGCCCTGTTATCCATTTGGGGAAGAACTGGTTATCCTAGAGAATTGGTTTCAGATTTGGGAACCCAATTCACTTCCAGACTTATGTCGAAATTGCTTGAGTTATGTGGTATTAGACACCTGACTTCAACAGCTTATCATCCACAGACAAATGGACTAGTTGAAAATATGAACAAGACTTTAGTCAAAATGATAAAGTCTTACAGTCAAGAGAAGCCATACGACTGGGACGTCAAATTGCAACAACTGTTATTCGCCTACAGGACCGTCCCTCATGACAGTACTGGCTACAGTCCATTTGAATTGCTATATGGAAGGAAAGCTCGTGGTCCATTGGATCTGATAAAGGAATATTGGGAAGAAAGTCCAGCAACAGATCCAGTTCCAGTGTCGGAGTATTTAAAAGATCTTCAAGCAACAATGCAGCTGGCTAGGGACATTGCTCAAGAACATTTGCTTGCGGCTCAGCAGAGACAAAAAGACTATTATGATTCTACTGCTAAACCAAAGATCTTCAACATCGGAGATGAAGTTTTATTTTTATCTCCCAACAAAACCAACAAACTTCAATTGGATTGGTCTGGACCCTGGAAGATCATCAGAAAGCACAACCACATAAACTATGATATTTTTGATGAACATTCCAATGTAGAAAGAAGAGTTCATGTAAACATGTTAAAGCCTTATGTTAAAAGGTCTGCTAATGTATGTTTTGTTGTTTCGGAAGAGGAATCCGATCCCTTTTCTTTTTGGGAGGGTGATCATGAACAGTACAAAAATTTAGATCGGGTAGATATGAACATAGAATTGTCCCAACCACAGCGTAGAGAGGTTGTAGAAGTTTTAAGTAAATATAGAGACATATTTTCGGATTTGCCAGGAAAGGTCCAAGGGGTCCAGCATCAAATAAACACCGGTGATGCCACTCCTATAGTGTCTCCACCCTACAGGGTCACGGGGAGAATTAATGAATGTATTGAAAAGGAGATAAGAGAAATGTTGGACCTAGATATTATTGTTCCATCAGTTAGCTCTTTAGCTTCACCCATGGTGTTAGTACAGAAGCCAAATGGTTAGATAATGTGAAAGGTACGAATAACAAATTGTTGAGATGGAGTTTATGTTTACAGGATTTTATATTTGAAATTAAACATGTTTCAGGTAAACGAAATATAGTTGCGGACGCCTTATCTAGGATTTCATAGGTTAAAGGTTTGTATGTATGTGTAATTGAAATGTACTTAACCATAATATGTTTCCCTTTCAGAATTGGTGTATATGTATTTATTGTTGAATAATATGTGGAATTATTTTTGCCATTCTAGGATTGAGAATGGTCCAAAAATAATTTTTCTGGGGGGGAAGGTGTAGAGATATGTTTATTATAAAGTGTTATTTATAATGTGTTTAAACTGTATTTATGTTTTACATTGGTTGCCATGTCCTAGCTGTGAGAGATAGGTTGCCATGGTGACAAGGCAAGAAGAGGAGGTGGGCGGAGCTTAAGGAGAAAAAGGTTTGAAAGGGACAGTTAATTTTCAGTCAGGAGGAAGAGACCCTGAGAGAGGGTAGCAGAGTCAGATAGGGACTCTGAGTTAGTTTCAGTCAGGAGGAAGAGACCCTGAGAGAGGGTAGCAGAGTCAGATAGGGACTCTGAGTTAGTTTCAGTCAGGAGGAAGAGACCCTGAGAGAGGGTAGCAGAGTCAGATAGGGACTCTGAGTTAGTTTCAGTCAGGAGGATGAGACCCTGAGAGGAGGAGCAGAGACAGTTAGGGCTCTGTGGTGTGAAGCAGTATAGATTCAGTTAGTTTTAGTGTTTGTGAATATTTCTTCAGCAAGGGAGCTGAAGGGAAACCTCGTTAGATTGCTTGAGTTAAAAAGGATCTAACAGAGGGGGTTTTAGGATCGCCAGTAGTGGAAGACTGGAGATCAGTGGTTTGATCCGGTATAGGACAAACAGTGTGAATATTCACAACAGGGAACACTGAAATAATAAAGCACTTCACTGAAGAAGGAGTTTTTAAGATTGTAACATCTAAAGCCTGAATGTATCTCAACCAAGCCATTTTGTAACCATCAAGCATATGCCAAGCTCAACATCTCAATATTGCAACAATTACGCTTTGTTTAATAATAAACTTGTTCTCTTTGTATTTTAAATCTGCCTCCTCCATTGATTTTACGTTCGGTGCATTCCACTCTACCAAAGTTACCTCACAACGCAAATAGGGATAAATAGAGACTTTAAGACCAGCGTCTCTAAACTTATTGGTGGCAGTTTAATTTAATAGCAGTCTAGGAACTTTCTTACATTTTTGGTGGTCCCATTTGGTGGGATTAACACCACGTCTTTACATTTTATTGGTGGCATTGATACGTTCTTTACACAAACAAACAACAAACAACCAATAACTATCAGTACATATTGTGGTAGCAAATTCCATCATTTAACTGCATTTCATGAAGGCAGTCTATGCTGTCCATAGATATTTCCTCCAGTACCACATTTCCAATGGATGGATTCCCTTCCTATCAGCTTGCTTTAATGACAAGCTTTCACAATGATCCACAGAAAGTGGAAATGCTGTGACCTGAGTAGGTCTGACTTTCAATGATATCCTGTCCCTATTAATTTTTAAAACTCAGTAATACATTATTATTACTACTACTAACAATATTTTTATTTGACTTCTATTATTACTAGTAGTTTGCAACTATTTTTGTCTAATCTTATCCCAATGCTCACCTTCATGCTGGCAGGGGGCTGCTTCTCCAGTTGGATTTTGTAAGGCACTTTCTGTACATGATAGACGGCTTCACACTGGATGTTATGGGGATTGCTCTCCTTCTGCAAGGGTATAACAAACAGGAAAGATCAATTAAATAATGGCTTCTCAAAGATCCTGGGTGGTCAGCTATATCAGAGCAGACCTTACCTCTTAGCCAAACACATCTCCCCCACCACATTTTTCACAAAAAAAATCACTTTGAAACTTTAAAAAAATAGGAAAAGCAAACACTCATATTCCTTATATTGGAAAGAGACAGAACTATTTTTTACTGGCAGTGTACATTTCATTGCATTTATATAATGAGTATCCATCCTCTGCTTTACTGTCATCTCCCATTCCTTTTTATATCAGATGCTACTGCCATCACATGGAGAACAAGTGAAAGACTGGCAAAGACCAGGTATACATATATAAGTAAATGTGTGAGGTTACTCTATAAGTGTTTGTTGGAGGGAAGAATATAGAATCATAGAGTTGGAAGAGACCTTGTGGGCCATCCAGTCCAACCTCTGCGAAAAAAACAGGAAAATCACATCCAAATCACCCCCAACAGATGGGCATCCAGCCTCTGTTTAAAAGCCTCCAAAGAAGGAAAAGAAATTCCACCTGAACATTAGGAAAAACTTCCTAACTTTGAGAGCTATTCAGCAATGGAACTCTCTGCCCTGGATTGTGGTGGTCTCATTCTTTGGAGGTTTTTAAACAGAGGCTGGATGGCCATCTGTCGGTGGTGCTTCGAATGTGCTTTTCCTGCTTCTTGGCAGGGGGTTGGACTGGAGTTTCTGTCCAAGCTCTGAATCAAAGACATGCTACATTCTGTTCTCTTTCTTTCACCTAAATCGGCAATAGTGTGATATTTTTATTAGCCAACATGAATTCACAAGACACCTTATACAAGCTTTAGAAGCTCAATTGGCTTAGCAGGCAAAAGAGCTTTAGAAATTAAATAGGGAAAGATTCTTCCTTCCCTCACATTTTCTCTTTAAATTATTAAGAAAGTTAATGTGAGAGCATGTTGTAATGTTAAAAAGGTGTGGGTAGTATTAAAATCATATGTGAATACTACCCACAAGATGTTGAACAGAACCCGGCACAGGGTTCTGTCCTGGGCCCGGTTCTGTTCAACATCTTTATTAATGACTTAGAGCAGTAGTTCTCAAACTGTGGGTCCCCAGGTGTTTTGGCCTACAACTCCTAGAAATCTCATCCAGTTTACCAGCTGTTAGGATTTCTGGGAGCTGAAAGATAAAACATCTGGAGATCCACAAGTTGAGAACCACTGTAGTAGTATAAATGGCCTTCTCCAACCTCTCCAAGGACACTGTTGGGAGAACAGAGCTGAAGAGGGATTGAGTTGTTCTCTACCAAGGCTGCCTATTTCTCAACAAAATGAGGGGAGTCAGATGCAGGATTGTAAACAATAGTGGAGACCACCATGGCCCATGTTCTGAGCAGATAACCGCCAAGAGACATCCTGAGGCAAACCAGTCATGGATCTATATCTATTAGTGATTGGCAGCAACAGTAAATTATACCAGTGATTCCTCGAATCACACTTCTGAGAGGTAGATTCCATCCCTGTCCTCAGAATGGACAGCAGCTGCAATGCAAGTGCGCTCCAACCTTCACATATTATTACAAAAAGGACATCGACAAATTGAAACAGGCTCAGAAAAGGGTAACAAAGATATAAGGTATGGGGAACAAAACATATGAGGAGAGGTTGAAGGAGTTGGGCACATTCAGTTTGGTTTAGAGAAGACTAAGTGGTGACGTGATCGCACTCTACATATTTCAAGGGCTGCCACAAAGACAAGAGGCAGGTCCAGTCTTTGCTGCCCCAGAGGTTCGACATTACAGGACAGTAAATTCTCATTGAACATTATAAGGATCTGAAGGAGGAGTTTGGCAATGGAACCAACTGCCCAGAGAGGTGGCAGGGTGTCCTTCCATGGCTGTCTCCAAGAATAGGCTGGACAACTAACCTGTTGGGGATGATTTAGTTCTCAACCTGTGGGTCCCCAGGTATTTTGGCCTACAACTCCCAGAAATCCCAGTTTACTAGCTGTTAGGATTTCTGGGAGTTGAAGGCCAAAACAACCTGGTCTCACTCAAAAGTACTGGTTCTGTGCTACTCAAAGTAAGGGTCTCTGGACCAGTGGTGATCCAGAAATTATCAGCTGATAATCCCCAAAGAACTTTGTAGGGTCTTTCCACACAGGATGAGACCCACTGTTTTAGCTGGAGATCCAGCATGGACCAAGAGGTTGGAACCAATAGCCCATAAAGCCTCTACGATTCCATGATTTGACAATTGGTTGGCAAACCACTTTAACATCCCTTCTTCCAGTATCAGTCCTAGTTGCTCCATAAGTGAGACAATCTAGAAGTCACCCACCGTGAGTGAGAACTCCAATGCCCTAGGAATAGGGATCACAGCATTAGACCTCCAGATGTCAGTGAACTACAACCCTCAGCTTTTTTCACCACTGATTATGCTGACAAGAGGCTGCTGGGAGTTGCAGTTCACCACCAACACAGAGATAGTTACAGTGTTATGTGAATGCACACGTTTGAAGCAGGGATGGGGTTGGGGTGGGGAGATAACTATTTCTTTTGTACCTACACTAGGCCCCCAAATGGCAGCAGTGACAGCATGCCAAAAGGATTATTATTGAGAGGCTTGAATAGCAAATCCTTTCACATTGAGGACCAGTCATGGCTGCCCTGCCACTAAAAGACAGGTTACTCCCTCCCTATTGAGAAAAGGGGCGGGTCTATTTCTTGAAAGTTTGAGACCACAATCTCCCTACTCTTTGAATATCATGAGGTCCCAGTCTTGTAGATTAGCTGTAGAAGCAGCACCAATGTGAAAAGAATGAGTAGCAAATTTTGCACTACACAGTCCATTCATTTCCAAAGCCTTGGAAGTTGTACTCCAGAAAAGGTATAATTCATTGCTTTCTGCTGAATTGATATAATATAAAATGGTAAAGGTTTTCTCTTGACATTAAGTCTAGTCCGACTCTTGGGGGTGGTGGTGCTCACCTCCATTTCTAAGCCGAAGAACTGCTGTTGTCCGTAGGCGCCTTTTAGGTTATGTGGCCAGCATAACTGCATAGAGCACCATTACCTTCCTGCCGAAACGGTACCTATTGATCTACCCACATTTGCATGTTTTTGAACTGCTAGATTGACAGAAGCTGGGGCTAACAACGATTCGAACTGCCAACCTTCTAGTCAGCAAGTTCTGCAGCTTAGCGGTTTAACCTGCTGCACCACTGTGGCCCCCTTGATATAATATTCTAATATGCTATCTTGGACTGTGAGAAGATCCAACCAGTCCATACTTCCCTCCGACTGCTCATTGGAGGGAAGGATAGTAGAGGCAAAGATGAAGTACTTTGGCCACATCATGAGAAGAAAGGAAAGCTTAGAGAAGACAATTATGCTGGGGAAAGTGGAAGGCAAAAGGAAGAGGGGCCAACCAAGGGCAAGATGGATGGATGGCATCCTTGAAGTGACTGGATTGACCTTGAAGGAGCTGGAGGTAGAGATGGTCGACAGGGAACTCTGGCGTGGGCTGGTCATGAGGTCACGAAGAGTCGGAAACAACTGAACTAATGAACAACAACATGCTATCTTGAAGACAGATTTTTTAATATGATGTCATGTGGATGCATGCACCAAGGTCACAGAAGAAGGAAGCCAAGTTGGTGGAGGAAAGTAGGCTCTCCTCAGGGGTTTATCCACACCACGCAACTATCGCACGACAATCTCATTTTACTTCCATGCTGTGGAATCAAGAGTTTTTCTTCTAGTTGTCTATAAACTGATAGACAACTAGAGGCAAAACTCTACTAATATGAATACCATGAAACGTCCAGCAAACTACAGTACACCTCTCTCTCAGTCGATGCCCCAATTGTTTATTTGCCCTAGGATTATACTTCATGAGGATTGGCAGATATCAGACAAGTTTGGTGCTTACCTGCTGAAAACTCTTAGACCAGATACGAAAGTAGAGACGCAAACTGACACTTTCCTGTCGTTGTAGTGCCCCCATGTGGCAACGTAGTTGGAAACATTCACCCTCTTTACATCCCTGTAGCACAAAAAAGGAAGGACAAACATCAAAGTGAGTTACACAACCAGTGTGGGCAGCTTCCCTAAAGCTTATTTGTGGGTACATTAACTGCCTGAACCAGTGTATGTTCCATAATGTAACAACCAATGGGTGCAAATCAACAGACTGTAAGTAAAGAACCACTGTGGCAAGAGTGGCAAAGCCATCACCAGTACCACACATCATACAGCTTAGGAAGCACTCTTTTAGACTACCAGTCCTGGCCAACTGGGAAAGACTGCTTTAGAGACAAGTTTGGCAGAGAGTGATATCAGTGCTAGGCTTACCAGGCTGAAGCTGTGCCCCCCAGATCCACTGCTCCATGCACCATCTTGCTTCTGCACATAGTACTGCTCCTGCCACGGGAAAGGTGTCGGAGGTGGATCCAGCTAAGTATCCAGAGAAAGAAAAGAGAAGGAGGAGGAGAAAATATATGTTAGTTAAAGCACCTTTGCAAATAAATTCTCCACAGTTAATAGCATAGTTTACTAGCTCATTATGGAATGGAAAAATCACCAAACCACAATTCTTAGCAGATTCTTCATTTGGCAATTAACACCTTATAAAAAAACACCTTGTCCATACCTTTGCTTTAATTTGTTTTTACACCACTTCTTATTTTACATTGTCTTTTACTCTTACTTTTTAAAATTTTTAATTTTCATATTCATAAAAACAATGATACACATCTATAAACTTTGTAGTTTAATGGTTTTGTCTGGTCATTTGACAATCCCAATAATAATAATTCGGGCTCCAATTGTATCTTGTATATTGCAGCATCACTTGGGATGCTATTGTTTAACTTTCGAGAATGTGTCATTATTTTTGATTTGTTTGTTTTAGGGATATGGGTGGGGTGGTTATTTTGTCCTTGTTCAGTTTCTTTACGACATTGAATGTTTGCTGATATTTGTGATAAACTGCTATGAGTCCCCTTGGGAAGATAGGGCACGATATAAATAAAGTTTATTATTATTATTATTACTATTACTATTATTATTATTGCTATTACTACTAGTACTATTTATTTACTTATTTACTACATTTATATACTGCCCCCCTCAGCTCACAGGCGACTTGGAGCAGTTTACAGTCAATATCAAAGACATAAAATACAATTTAAAAATACTACTACTATTATTGGATACACAACAAGATGAGTCCACAGCAAATGAGATTACTATGTTGGCTGTTGTATTGGATCACACGCTGGATACTTCCCAAGTGTTTAGGACTGTGTGATGTATCGGCAAATAATGCGTCCAGATCAGAGTAGGTGGCCTTTTGCAGCTAGCAGATGGTAGTTTTGTCAGCTTTGATTATGTTTAAGTGCAGGCCAAGGTCTTTAGGCACTGCACCCAGTGTGCCGATCACCACTGGGACCACCTTTACTGACTTGTGCCAGTCTCTTTGCAGTTTGATCTTTAAATCCTCATATCTTGTCAGTTTTTCCAGTTGCTTCTCATCAATTCTGCTGCCAACTGGGACTGCAACATCGACGATCCATACTTTGTTATTTAACATGATCGTGAGGTCAGGAGTATTTTGTTCCAAAACTCTGTCAGTCTGAATTATTATTATTTGAAACACAACTAGATGAGTCCACAGCAAACAAGTTCATTCTGCTGGCTGCCCAAGTGTCTAGGACTGTGTGACGTATTGGCGAATAATGTGTGCAGATCCCAGTAAAGTGGCCTTTTGCAGCTGACAGATTATAATTTTGTGAGCGCTGATTGTGTTTAAGTGCAGGCCAAGGTCTTTAGGCACTGAACCCAGTGTGCCGATCACCACTTGGACCACCTTTACTGAATAATAATAGTAATAGTAATAATAATAATAATAATATCCAGGAGCAAGCCATCACAATCAATACAATTAAGGCCAGGATCGAAAAATCAGCTGATGACCCAAAATGCAGACTGTGCAAGGAAGCTGATGAAACCATGGACCATATCCTCAGCTGTTGCAAGAAAATCTCACAGACGGACTACAAACAAAGACACAACTCTGTGGCCCAAATGATTCACTGGAATTTATGTCACAAGTACCACCTGCCATCAGTAAAGAATTGGTGGGATCATAAACCTGCAAAGGTCATGGAAAATGAACATGACTTTGTTCCAAAACTTTGTCGGTCTGGATTCGACTGACACTGTTCCAAAACTTTGTCAGTCGAATCCAGACTGACAAAGTTTTGGAAACAACACACCAGACATCACGGTTGTGGAAAAGAAAAAAGTTTGGATTATTGATGTCGCCATATCGGGTGACAGTCGCATTGAGGAAAAACAACAGGAAAAACTCAGCCGCTATGAAGACCTCAAAATCGAAATGCAAAGGATCTGGCATAAACCAGTACAGGTGGTCCCAGTGGTCATTGGCGCACTGAGTGCAGTGCCAAAAGATTTCAGCTGGCATTTGGAAACAATAAACATTGACAAAATCACGATCTGTCAACTGCAAAAGGCCACCTTACTTGGATCTGCGCGCATCATTCGAAAATACATCACACAGTCCTAGACGCTTGGGAAGTGTTTGACTTGTGATTTTGTGATACGAAATCCAGCATAGAGATCTCGTTTGCTGTGACATACTGTGCTTTTGCGATAATAATAATCTTTGAAAAATTTCTTGTGTGGTCTTTTCTGAGATCTGGAGATCAGAACGATACAATGCTCCAACCATGGCTACATTGTTGTTTGTAATAAGGTCCTGATAGACTGGTTGCCTTCTTTGCAGTTTCATTTGCAATGATCCCTAACATGCAGTTTGCCTTTCTTGCCACTGCTGCACATTGGAACAAGAAGCAAAATTGCAATGTTGTGTGTGGACAAACTGCATACTAAACCATGCACAATTTATGTATCTAAATATATTGTGTTGCAATTTAAAGGTAAAAGACAGGGTTTAGGAAGGTGAAGAGTCTGAACTCTGACCCACAAATTCACATCCCCAACCAATCTCCCAGAACCTTTCACTCCTTTTCCAGCTTTTACCTGCAGGCGTAATGAGTTGACAGGGTGGCTGGAGGTACAATTTGCTGGCACAATATAGCGTGTAACATACATCACAGGTCGCCCTGTCATCTGAAGTGGGCAGCTGATGTCCAAGATCCCCTCGCTGATGGCACTTGGTCCCTCATTTGCAAACTGCAGAAAAAAATGTGTGAGAGTTGAAGGAATAGCAATCAAATAACATAGAAAGCCTCCTCATGTCAGATCAAACTAATGCCTCACCAAGCTTACTGTTGACTACTTTGACAGACATTGTTCTGTGATACAGGGAAGTCTTCCTATCATGTGTTGCCTGAGTTCTTTCCAATTGAGAATGCACAGGGTCCACATTGTGACAGCATGTGCTGTACTCCTGAGCCATAGGATTTCCCTTCAGATACATCCATCTAATACAGTGTTTCTCAACCTTTCTAATGCCGCGACCCCTTAATATAGTTATTCATGTTGTGGGGACCCCCAGCTATAAAATTATTTTTGTTGCTACTTCACAACTGTTATGAATCATCATATAAATATCTGATATGCAGGGTGTATTTGATAGAAATATGCAATATGCCCAAATTTGAAAAACGGTGGGGTTGGGGGGGGGGGGGGGGGATAATTGATTTTCTCATTTGGGTATTGTAGTTGCTGGGATTTGTAGTTAACCTAAAATCAAAGAGCATTCTGAACTACACCAATGATGCAACTGAACCAAACTTGGCACACAACTCCCGTGACCAAGAGAAAATACTGGAAGGGTTTGGTGGGCATTGACCTTGAGTTTTGGAGTTATAGTTCACCTACATCCGGAGAGCACTGTGGACTCAAGCAATGATGGATCTGGACCAAACTTGGCACAGATACTCAATGTGCCCAAATGTGAACACTGGTGTTGGGGGGGGGGGGGGGGAGGGATAGACCTGGACATTCAGGAGTTGTAGTTGCTGGGAGTTGTAGTTCACCAACATCCAGAGAGCATTGTAGATTCAAACAATGATGGATCTGGACCAAACTTGGCACAAATATTCAATATGCTCAATTGTGAACACTAGTGGAATTGGGGAAAATAGACCTTGACATTCCGGAGTTGTAGTTTCTGGGATTTGTAGTTGACGTACAATCAAAGAGCATTCTGAACCCCACCAATGATAGAATTGGGCCAAACTTCCCACATAGAGCCCCCATAACCAACAGAAAATACTGTGTTTTCTGATGGTCTTTGGCGACCTCTCTGAAACCCTCTCACGACCCCCCCAGGGGTCCCGACCCGCAGGTTGAGAAACGCTGATCTAATAGAAATTTTCATTTACAAATCACACAAGATGCTATTTGTACTACAATTATGCATGATTGAGGTGGAAGAATACCTGCATAGACTGTGGAACTCACAAAACCTCCAGACATTATAATCTGCAAAGATATGCTTCTGAAAATAAGAGTAATCCTGCCCAAAGACAAACTGTGATCACTGCAGCAGCCTCCTCTTTCTCAGGTAATCACACCCACCTCATAGACATGGCACACACCAGGGCCCACATCTTGCTCTCGGTGCACCGATCGACCTGGAACCCAACCAGAGCCTGGGAGAGATACTGTGTCAGGCATGGAAGCTCTGTAGAAAGACAAAGCAAGTCGGTTAAAGGCAAGAACAGAGCAACAGGGTTTAAAAACGGGCAGTGAAAATGGCTTTTTTAATACGTTAGGCAAATCCAGAATGTACAAGAACTGAATTCTCATCCTGCTTCCTCCAAAATCAAAGCCCACATCGTACAGCAATGGTTTGCCTGTGATCTTTGTGGGTTTAGACATTTTGTATGTTCTTTGATCTTTCCCAAGCTCAGATTCCTTTCCTTACCTACTCTTCTTTAGTGACATAAAATCACAAATTCACTGTTCACAAGTGACAGGTGTCTAAATTCCTTAAAACATTTATACAGTGCAACCTCTACTTAAGAGCATCTTAACTTAAGAGCTTTTTGAGTTAAGAGCTGTCGCTCGGCCTGGGTTGCACTTTGACATAAGAGCACCATTGTTTTAAAGCAACAAAGTTGGTTTACTCCCAAAACTTCATGTATACAGCATACACGCATTTTGTTTATGAATCCAGTTACAATAGGATTTAAAGTATTTTCTTTGTGTAGGTAGCACAGGGTATCGTTTTTTTAAAAAAATTATTAAGATTTTCTTACAAAATACCGTATATTCTCGAGTATAAGCCAACCCGAATATAAGCCGAAGCATCTAATTTTACCACAAAAAACTGCGAAAATGGATTGACTCAAGTATAAGCCGAGGGGTGGGAAATGCAGCAGCTACTGGTCAATTTCAAAATATAAATAGATATCAATACAATTACATTAATGGAGGCATCAGAAGGTTAAATATTTTTGAATATTTACATAAAACTGTAATTTAAGATAAGACAGCCCAACTTTGATTAAACCATTATTCTAACCTTCTTCAATGTAAATGTGCTTATGTATCCTTCCAATAATAATAGAGTGAAATAATAAATGTAATAATAATAGTAATAACTGTAAAATAATAAATGTAATAATAATAAGAGTAAAATGATAAATGTAACAACAACAACAACAACAACAACAGAATTCAATAGTAAATAATATTGACTCACGTATAAGCCGAGAGGGACTTTTTCAGCCTAAAAAAAGGGCTGAAAAACTAGGCTTATACTCGTGTATATATACAGTACGTTTAAAAGATAAAAGATTCACCAAGGGAAAGTTGGGGTGGAGCTAGGGGTGGGGTGGAGGTAGAAGGGGGGGGGAAAGGAAAATGGGTGGGTAGTTGGCGTTGGATTGGGAAATCTAGCTTCCAATCGTCTTCACGTCAGTAATAATGTTCTTTGAAATCTTCCCTTCATTTAAAGCTGTCAGTCTTACAGCATCTTCATCAAGAGCGTTGTATTCCACTTTTTATCTTAAATCAATAATCAATTTGAAGTTTTCTTGTGATATAAAGTTCTTTACTAAAGACCAGTCCATTTTTGGTTTGTATTCATCAGTTGTGCCAATTTGTCCATATTCATAATGTCTATGATCTTCATCAACCATTGTTCCTGTGTCAGAGTCTCATTTGTTCTCCAGGCTCTCGCATAAATTATTCTGGCCATTGTTACTAAATAATTGAAGAGTTTGTCCTTGTTCTTTTCCATCTCTATATCTAACATCCCTAGTAGGAAATGTTCTAGTTTTAACTCTATTTTTATTTCCAGTATCTTTTCTAATTTTTCATGTATTTTTTTCCAATAAGATTTGGCTACTTCACATGTTCACCACATGTGGAAGAAAGAGCCAGTTTGTTCTTCACACTTCCAGCATCTGTCATTAACTTTTGGATAGCATTTGGCTAATTTGGGGGGGGGGGGGGGGGTGATGTACCATATGTACATCATTTTTAACCTGTTTTCTTTCAAATCAGAAGCATATGTGTATTTTTTTTACTCCAAATTTTTCCCCACTCTTCCAGTCTAATAGAGTGTCCTATGTTTGCTGCCCATTTGGCCATACAGTCTTTGATTAGCCCTGTCTCTGTGGACCATTCAAGTAATTTTTTGTAATTGTTTTGTTTTCAGAATTCAATATTCTATCCCAAAAAGTTTCTTTGTCCATGAAGCCATTTTTTTGTCCATTTTAAGTTAAGAGCTAGCACAAGAGTATAGAGCTTTAGGGCTTGAATGGAGCTGTTTGGGTCTGATTCAAACACACATTCCTTGGTCTGAAATGGCAGCAACAGGGAGGTTCCCAGGTGAGGTGGGGAAGGGGCATGGATTTTAAACACATTTGAACTACAAACTACCAGTCCACCACTTCCAAAGTGGCCAGTGGGATCCTGGGGCTTGCAGTCAAAAAGTAACTGAGCTCTGCATAACACCTCCAACAGATTGCTTCCTTTGTACAGGGCTGTGTTGGACTGCGTTATGGCGCAGCTGGTTGCGAGTCAGCTGCATTAAAATCACTACTGACTGAAAGACCATGAGTTCGGAGCCAGGCCAGGGTGGAGTAAGCTCCTGACCATTTGTCTAGCTTGCTGTCAACTTTTGCAGCCCAAAAGACAATTGCATCTGTCAAGTATGAAATTTAGGTACTGCTTATGTGAGGAGGCTAATTTAACTAATTTATGACAGCATAAAAATCTCCAACATCATGCAAAAGAATGAGGAAGTACTCCATCAGTGTCACAAGTTAAAAGTGAAGCAACAGCTCCCCTGTTGGCTGGAATTCAAACATACCCTCATGAAGTTGGAAAGTTAAATCGCCTCTGTGTGTCTGTCTATATATGTTCTGTGTCTATGGCATTGAATGTTTGCCATGTATATGTGCACTGTGATCTGCCCTGAGTCCCCTGCGGGGTGAGAAGGACGGAATATAAATACTGTAAATAAATAAATAGTATCTGGCTTCGCACTTACCCACGAGGTGAGATGCGGAGAGCAGCTTTAACATTCAAGGTGTATGACACCACCTCACTGTGGGAATTGTTTGCGTTCTTGCTGTGAAGAAAGAGATTGTGTATGACAATCGGATTTCACATGAACACTTTGGTATGAAATGTTAGAATTTTGGGATACAGGTCACCCAAGTCATTTGAGCATGTGATTCCAAACATGAAACATACGTTTCTCTATGTTTTCCCTCCAAAGCATCAAGTATTTACACCATTATACAGGCTTCCCAAACATCTTAGGAAAAATCACCACAGAGATTTTTCAAGTTGTCAGTGCCTTAAAACTGTGACTTGGAGAACCATGGGGCTCCTCAATCAGACCATTAATGACCGACATTTCCTAGAAACACCCAACTGCCAAGTGCATTTCTAACTGGGAATAATCAAAGGGCAGGTAAGAGGGATCATGGTAAACGGGATCCTTGTGTTTTTACCTGTGGATCTGAAAGTCGAACTGGATGGATTTCTTGGCATCAATGAGGCGAGGCACTGTAAAGCGTAACCCACCCCAGAGCTAGGAGAGAGACATAGAAAGATAGAGATTAGTCACAAAGCCCCTGATAGTTCACATTAGTCAAGTAGGGATGCCATATTAATTTAATATTTATATATTATTGTATATATTTTATATATTATTTTCTTACCCATGCTTCCTTACCCACCTCCCAGCCCATCCCAAGGGCACCTGCCTGCCTCCATGGCCTCCACAGAGCCTCCGGAGCCACGCAGGTGGCAGCAGGCCAGGGAGGCAGGCCTCCCTGCCATGCCTCAGGTCGCCACACTTCTGGGGTCTGTGGAGGCGAGGGAGGCAGGCCTTCCCCGCCATGCCTCAAGCCGTCACACTTCTGGGGTACCTGGCCTCCATGAACTCCACTGGACATAAATATTTAATATTTTTTATAAATATTTTCAAAAACCCGCGAAACAGTGAGTCCGCTAAAAGCGAACCACGAAGTAGCGAGGGAACACTGTACAGCTTCCAGAATTTCATGGCCAGCATGACAGTGAACATATTTGCTGTGAGATTCTGGGATCCATGCTTTCAAAAAAGATAAGTATTTCCAAATTCTGCTTAATTTGTACATGCATTGTACCAGGCTTTCCTACTACACTCTAGGTTTCAAGGAAATGCTTCTACCAATCCAACATTGTCTGACCCAAACAAGTATTAGAGCATGGTGCCCACCCAGACACTTACACTAATGCCTGCCTTCATTGGATTGCCAAGATCACAGATGACCATCTTGGTATCATTGATAGTATCATAGTTGCAACTCTGGATGGAAAAGTTCTAGAGAGAAAGGCAAAGAGAAATCAATATAAAAAGGGAAAGTGGTTGTTGTCTGTTACTCTGCAAAGGGAAGAAAAGGATGGGATGGGGGTAAAACCATCTCCAAAGAAGCATCAAGAATTGTGAAAATGGAACAGCTTTACCCACATGTACCATCTCTTCTATTTCAGCTGAGAGCAGTCTATACATTAAAACCCATTACCCATTATTTCCAACCAGTGGGTTGCAATGCCTAATAAAAGATGAGGAAGCACCTACCCCATGGTTCCGCAAAACTCCTGTGTAGTCCGCTTCCGGTGGGATGATAACATGGAGCTCAGCCTCATAGGCTCCGCCTTCTCCACGGTTTTGAGCATGGAAGGAGAGGTTCAGCGCATTCTTGTCTCCCAGGTAGACAACAGAATGGTCCCTGAAAAAGAGTTAGGCCAAGAATGAGTGAGAGTACATGTCAAAACAAATGACTCTGAAACACGAAGTGTCATCACCCCACATGTCTTCCATTTGGGAATGAAGGTGTTTTCTACATCAGTTACAAATCTTTCTGCGTGTTTTCCTGCATGTTGCTAACATTGTTAGGGTTACTGTGAAACATACAGCTGATGGAAAATAACCACAATACACGCCTTTCCAAGTTTATTATCCAGTATTGGATATCTGGAGTTCTATTGCTTTCCTCTCAAATGCTTAATGTTTATCCTCAACAGTCAAAATCCAGATTACCTAGACTCTGAAACAGGAACCTTTTCAAGGCTGCGAAAGAGGAAAGAACATAAGGGAAAGGAAACTCAGCATGATTTCTCCAATGATATTTGATGATCTGGAACAAACATCTCTAGTGAAACACAACACTGGGCCATCCTGGAAATAACTTTCCAGGGGTTCTACCATAGGTCTTCCCCTGGTCTCTCTACCTAGAGAGACCAGGGATTAAACTGATGGCTGATGTGAGATAGTCAAGTTAATTAGGATTGTTGTTGCTGTGTGCCTTCAAGTCATTTCAGAGCTAGAGCTACCCTAAGTCTAAAGTTTAGGGCAGGGGCCAGGTAAATAGCCTTGAAGGCAAGATTCGGCCCACAGTCCTTAGTTTGGGGACCCCTGGTCAACTGTGTAAGGAAGGAGGATTGCTGTTCCATGAGACTCCAACACCACAACCATGCTTGGGAGAAGTATATATTTGTTTTTGTGCACAGTGACATTGCATTTGTGAATTATGGTGTCATGGGTTCGGATTTACACTACTGCAACTCTCTGTTACGCTTTGTTCTAGCAACAACAAAAATCCCCCTCAAAATTCACATTTTCCATGTTGTTAGAGAGCGGAGGAAAGAGCGAAGACATGTCCAGGTATTTCGGAATTAAGAAGATATTTACAAAGACTCACAAGGACCTCTGCTGGAAAACAGCTGGAAGTGTCTCTGCTCATTTTCTTTTCTTCTACAATATGAACATGGCCATGTTTTGATGAGGAGCAGGTAAGATTGTGTTGTTTACAAGGTGAGAATTTTTTTAGAGTAACACTTGGAGATATAACTGCATGAAATTCACCTTCCTCATCCAGGATCTCACTTTTTTTTTTGTCGTGTCAGGAGCGACTTGAGAAACTGCAAGTCACTTCTGGTGTGAGAGAATTGGCCGTCTGCAAGGACGTTGCCCAGGGGACGCCTGGATGTTTTGATGTTTTACCATCCTTGTGGGAGGTTTCTCTCATGTCCCCCGCATGAGGAGCTGGAGCTGATAGAGGAGCTCATCCACATTCTCCCCGGATTCAAACCTGCAACCTGTCAGTCTTCAGTCCTGCCGGTGCAGGGGTTTAACCCACTGCACCGCTGGGGGCTCCTAGGATCTCACTAACGTGTTAACATGTAGTTAAGAAAGTACAGTTGATTGACAAGAGAGTAGGCTACTAAAGGGAGGGAGACAGTCCCTGCTGAGGAGGTTCTGAAGGGTTATATACTCAGGCCTCTGTGCCCACAGATTCTGCATCCGTGCATCAACCATGCAAGGCTGGAAATATTTTTAATTTTGCCATTTCATATAAGGGATGCCATTTTACTATGGCATTGTATATAATGGGACTTGGGCATCCACAGCTTTGGTATCCATGGGGCATCCTGGAACCAACCCCCAGCAGATATCAAGGGACCACTGTTTCTGCTTTCAGCTGCATATCTACAAAAGGAAATGCAGGGTGGGAGGAGGGTTCTACCTTGATTCGCTAGTCAAGGACACATGAGTAGCATATGGTTACCTTGTTTCTTCCCTGCTTATGGTAGAGGAAAAGAAGGCAGACCCTTACCCAAAGACACTGAGGTGGAGATCAGGGACGCAGACATTGTCTTCACCACAATCAAGCTGAATCTGAGCCTGTTGGGCAAGGAAGACCAGATATCAATCAGATGCACCTCTTGATATTAGTTCTAGGAGGATTAAGTTAGTCTGCACAAAATGTTGCTAACCTCTTGTAGACTCCTACACAATAAAAAAAAATCCATGAACTGTGAAAGGTTGCCAAAAAGGCATTTGGTTCAACTGCCATGACTTTTAATGTGTTATTATTTCTCTATTTTATTTTATGTAAGTTATTTATGTATGTTGTGAGCCTACCTGAGTCCCCTTGGGGAGATGGGGTGGGGTACAAATACAGTTGTTGTTGCTGTTGTTGTTGTTGTTGTTGTTATTATTATTATTATTATTATTATTATTATTATTATTATTATGCCATGAAGTCATGGCATAACAACAACAACAACAATAATAATACAACTGTATTTGTACCCCACCCCATCTCCCCAAGGGACTCAGGGTGGCTCACAACATACATAAATAACTTACATAAAATAAATTAGAGAAATAATAACACATTAAAACAATATAACAACAAACAAGATAAGCTAAAACACGAGTAAACAGCATTAACAATAAAAATTATAGACATTTATTTATTTACCATATTTGCATACCACCATTCTCAGTCCAAACGCGACTCAAGGTGGTTTACAGTCGTAAGAATTCGACGCCCCAATACCGTAAAATACAGTTAAAAACATTTGCCATATAATATAAAAACCATATAGAACCAATAAAAACGTATATCAACAATGTCTCTTTGTTAAAATCATTGTCCAGTCACATCATCCAGTTGTTCTGTTGTTCTATATTAGTTAAAATACCATCATTCCTATGAAGTAAAGGGGGCCTACAATAAGCTTGATGCAGAAAGCAAGTGAGCTGTATCATTGTGCTAATAAATATCACACCTCCAAACAACACAAGCAACCAAATTGAGACACACATTCTCTGGCAAGGCACAACCAGTATATGATACACCTGCAGAAATATGACACTGGCGTCTGGCATATTGAGAAAAAGACTGACAGCTTGCCACACTAAATAGTTTGAGAAGTACTATTATATAGTGGTTTATAGTGGTATCTCCAAAGCAGGAGGAAGGTCAAAAGACTTTGCTAGAACAGGATACTGTTCTGGGGTGAGCTCAGGACAGGAGAGAGGCACAACTTGAACATTTTTGGGTTGTTGTAGTTTTTTCGGGCTGTATGGCCATGTTCTAGAAGTATTCTAGAAGCCATATTCAGCCTGAAATACCTACAACAACCCAGTGATTCCGGCCATGAAAGCCTTCAACAATACATTGAACACTTTTATTTTGTGCTCACTGCTGAACTTGCTGACCAAAAGGTCGGCAGTTTGAATCCAGGGAGACGGGTGAGCTCCCGGTGTTAGCCCAAGCTTCTGGCAACCTAGCAGTTTGAAAACATGCAAATGTGGGTAGATCAATAGGTAATGGCACTCCATGCAGTCATGCCGGCCGCATGACCAGACAATGCCGACTCTTTGGCTTAGAAATGGAGATGAGCACCACCACCCAGAGTCAGACACGGCTAGACTTAATGTCAAGGGGAAGCCTTTACTTTTGCTGTATGCTACAGTTGGGCTGAAGCTGTGCTTCATTCTACCCTGAGAGGGAAGAAGGAAGGAAGGTCCTAATCAATGAATCCATGGGACCCAGCATATCTTTAAGAACGTTGAAAGCTCTCTACTGACTTGGTTGCCAAACCCAGCTTTAACAGACAATCCACCACCCTTACAATCTGTACCTTCTGTTCAATGTAGGTGTGTGTGAGGTAGTTGAGGATGGGCTTCAGACCATGTGCATCTGGCGGGGCTTCTGGGTCCAAGGAGAAGTTGAGAGACAGGTAGATGGGGGAAAGCTTGTCACGGAATTCAGACTCATTCTGGATTGAGACACACAGAGAGAAGGAGAACAAAATGATCCATGCATGAAGCACATATCAGGATTTTTTTTACCAATGTTGTGATCTGGGTTCACCGAATCTCAGCACAACAGTGGTGCTTCCAAGATAGTTGTATATCCAGGAAAATCCTAGCTAGCATGTTGTTACCATTTATATATATAATGACAACCATGTTTCATGGGGTTACGATATTCCACACCATCCCCTCCTCGCACTAAGGCTTTCAAGTGGCTCTAATCACATAATTTTTGGAAATGCCCCCTCCTCTACCATGTATATAGAAAATTTGTATCCAAAGGTGAACCAAAGACATTTCAAACCTACATGCAAGTTTACAATTCAGTAGGATGTTTACTGATAGATCCCGAAGCAGGCAAAACTCCAAGCAGGAATATCTTTTATAGATTTTCCTCAGAATGGAAATCCTGTGTTGCTTATGGATTGTGATGTCTGTTCAGACTCTATATAACAGAGGTTGAGTATCCTTTATCTAAGATGTTAAGAACCAGAAATATTTTGGATTTCATATATTTTAAGGATTTTGGAATATCTGCACTCACATATATGTACTTAATGCTATATCTTGGCAATCAGAATGAATTTTTAGGCACAGAATTTATTTATTTAATATACTTAACTCCTCACTTAACTCCTGAGCACACCTTTTCCCTTTTCTACTACTCATGCTATCAGTAGTAATAGTACCAGGAGACTCTACTACAACACACACCTTGTACACATAGCTTGAAGTTCATTCTATGCACAATATTTTAAATAATGGGAGCCCCCTGTGGTGCCATGGATCTTTTTGCTGACCAAAAGATCCACAGTCCAAATCTGGGGACTGTGGTGAGCTCCCACCTGTCAGCTCCAGCTTCCCATGCAGGGGCATGAGAGAAGCCTCCCACAGGATGGTATCCCTTGGGCAACATCCTCGCGGATGACCAATTCTCTCATACTAGAAGCGACGTGCAGTTTCTCACGTCACTTCTGACATGAAAACATTTAAATATTGTTGTGTATGATACAAAGTTTGTGTATATTGAACCATCAGGACATAAAGGTCTTACTATTTCAGCACCATGTACATATTTTGGGAGTATTTCAAATTTCAAAATTATAAACAAGGGATCCTCAACTTCGAATAAAGATTTAGGATGGGAACAATGCAACCTTTCAGGATGCCTGAGCAGGTTCTTCCATCATGCCACAAACTTGGCCTCAAATAGAGAATTACGCACTCAGCAGCCTCAAGGCACATGACTCTCCCATTTTAAAGCTACTCTAAGTATCCCTTTGCAAATTATGTTGACTCAAAATAGCCTTTTTATTTTCTCACAAACTGATGCATCCTGCAGGAATCCATAGCATTCAAAATAAGAAGTGAATGTGACTTCCAGACCCCACCCCTGAATTAGAAGTCAGATGATTGCACTGTTTGGGATAAAGTACAAATAATAATATGAGCTGTTTCGTGGATTTTTCTCCATTCTGCCAGAGATTTCCCAACCGGTGGCAGAAGGGCTTGTTGTCATTGCTTGTGACTTACCCTAAGGTAGATCTTCATCTCACGACACTCAGAGCTGGCACCATTTCGGAGCTGTAAAGTCTGGACAAGGTGGGCTTTCTGAGTGTGAAGGAAGAGTGCCCGCTTCACTGCCCCTTTGTGCTTGAGGCGGTCAAGATGCAAGTCCACAGTGAATCCTGTCCAGATAAGCAAAATGATTCTTCTAACTGATATTAAATACTGCTATGCCCAAGCATTTTCCAAGGATCCAGGTAAATGGTCAATCTGAGTGACATTTCACCTCTTTCTCCCTTGGATTGAACTTGAGACAAAACATGCACTCTGATGCTCAGCTATGGGCGTTCCCATGTTTCACATGAAATCTGAAGGTGACTTCATGTATTGGGGCCTTGCTTCTTTGCACACTGACAGCACCTCAACAGCATCTTCTTGTGTTCTCAGTATAATGTCTAATGAATTAAAATGCCTAAGCGAGGGTAAGAAAAATGCAAGTATCCCTTGGACCTCTGTTACAGGAGGT